>NW_026898686.1:397500-576396 GCF_033153095.1 Gastrolobium bilobum
TTCCAGTGAGTGGTCTCTTTGTTATGTGGGTCAAGTGAAGCTGCCATCAAGGTTGGTTCCTCCACAGTAAAATCAAACACTTCTTTCCAGTCCCTAATATTCTTTGTATGCTCAGAGTCATAATATCCCATCACATTTACAGCATCCCTCCTCACTTTGCCCTTCTCCTCATTGCTAAGAGCAAAGAACTTCTTTGCAGTGGCTTCGATCTTCTCCCTGCTTTCAATAGGAACTCCATGATTTATCACCTGAAAGAAGCCCCACTCCTTGAATGCACTGCCTATTTCTCTCACAAGGCCTTCAATGGCTGAAGGGTCAGTGTTGGAATCTTCTGATAAAGAGGCGAGGTCTATTATAGGGATGCCTTCGGCTTCAGTGACATAGAGCTTGGGTCTGTGTTCCGGTGGCTGAATCAAAGCTGGATCTACCTCTCCCATGCTTATGGTTTCTTTGCTAAGAAATAAGATCAATGACTACAAAATAGGATGGAAGAGAAGAGTTGTATGCGATGTGTCATATTGGTCTTTGGTATCCAGTTATTTATAGCATTGAATCATCGGACACGTGCTTTGTTTTGTTTTTGGGTTTAATATAGGAGATAATTTTATCTCCTACACAAATAAAAAAAGTGAGTGAAACCCATATTTTTATTTTATCTCTTCTTTTCATATTACTTCACATGAGTTCCACATATTTTTATGTTTGTGTAGGAAATAATTTTATTTCATACGATATAAAAATATCAAATTCTTTATTTTTTAATATGGGATATGTCACGTTGGTATTGATGTCCAATTATTTTATGCATTGGATCATCGTACACATGCTTTGTTTCCCCCTTAGAAAATGCTAAAAAAAACCCTGCTTTGATTTGTGTTTTTTTTATATTATTCATTAATTTATTGATTACTCAATTAGTCTGATTCAAATCGGATTGATCACATAAATGACAAAACTCTTCTTATCAAGTTTTTCTTTTAATCATATAATTTCATGTGCTTTTTTTTTTTCAATTACTTATCTATTTTAGGGATTTTTCCAATCAAGTCTATCTTTAACATGGTTAAAAATTGGGTTAATATTGTGTCCATTTCTTCTATAACCTTAACCTCCTGATCAGTGCATCTCAAACATCCATATACTCATCAATTAAAGTTTGTAGTTGCTTATATTCAAAAAAACAAAGATTGTAGTTGCTTTATTAAATCTTTCTTTGACAACATACGCATGGTGGTTCTTAATTCTTGTATGTTTACTTAATGTGACTTTTCATTCATCTTGGAATCACTTTTTTCCATCAAACAAAGGTTGACTTCTTGGGCTTTTTGATCATTTCATTTTGCCTCCATTCTAAAATTATATATCAATTTGTTCTTATTTGACCGTTGACTGGACCATGTAATTGATTATAACACGATTAACTAACAACTTTGGATTGCTCCTCTAATTCGACTCTGACTCGCTCCACGGTATCATC
This sequence comes from Gastrolobium bilobum, assembly GCF_033153095.1. Taxonomy (NCBI): domain Eukaryota; kingdom Viridiplantae; phylum Streptophyta; class Magnoliopsida; order Fabales; family Fabaceae; genus Gastrolobium; species Gastrolobium bilobum. Next base: position 398,978 of record NW_026898686.1, read on the forward strand.
ATTGCTTTCTCGATTTCCTTTTGACAAATTTATTATGTTCCTTCACGCGGTCCATTTTGCTGTCCTTGTATTCTGACTCCCAATCTAGGCCTTCCCATGATCCTATGATATGTTTTTTCACACTTCAAACACCTATCATTAGTTTTAAACATATTAGTTCTAGTTTTCCAATATTTACCTTTCTTGGCAGTGTTTTTTTAATAACTTGTACATCTTAAATTTCTGCAAAAGGTCAACTCATCTTCAACTTCGAAGTCCTTTTCATCTTCATTTCATTAGGCTACTATGTCTATCTCGTTTTTCATTAATGTCTCACATTTATTTGACTCCAATTGAATCCCAAAGGTCGTGATTCAAGATTGATGATTTTAAATCCTTGGTTTCTTGAAGCATAATCAACTTAGGCTTCCAATCTTCTTGTGGAAAGCTTCTTTAGATCAGCAGAACATATTATTTCACTTTAATTTTCTCTAATTGACTCATTTGGTTTCATAAAAATTAATTTATGATCGATCTTAGATTACTTTAACTCATTAGTACCTTCGTGAGTTACCTTTAGAATATCCCACATTTGCTTTACGTTTTTGCAACCCATGATTCTATTTTGCTCGTGCAATCGAAGTCCATAGTGATGAAGCATTTTAATTGCAGAGCATTGAATTTCACTCTCTTCCAATTATCATTAGTATAATGCTCTTCCAGTTTTGTAACAATCTCTACCCTTTCATCTCGTGTAGTGATCACATATCCTTGTTTCTTGATCACATTCCAAACTTGATAGTTTTTTGCTTTGATGAAAATTTCCATTTGTTTCTTCCATTAGGTGTAGAATTTGTTATCAAATAGAGGAGGTCTTAATTTGGGTCTAGTATCCTTCTTGAATCGGCCGTTCAATGTCGTTTATATTGGGAATACTCTTCAAAAGTTACTTGTTCTCAAGAAAAACAAGCTGAGATACCAATTGTTATTACCAAAAAGAAGTCAAGAGAGGGATGAATTGAGTTTACCAAATCAAAATAAATTTACAAAAAATAACAACAATGAAAATAAATTAAGAACACAAACTCCAATCGAATACCTCTATGCAACGAGATAAAATCAATCCACTATAATAAGAGCCAACTAACTTCAAGTACAAAGTAGAACTTATTCTAAAACTGAGACGAACTCATTGAAATCTAAATCCTAAGATTCAAGTTCCCTAATTATCACTGGGTAATTGTTTCCCCATTGTCTACCCTGATAATAATTATAGTACTCAACCCGGCTCGACTCTATTACCCAAAAGTACAAGTCCACAATCATCACTTGAGTTCATGAGTTCATGACAATTTTGAAACTTTTAATCTTTACCCATTCATTGAATATTATTGTTTCACTTCTTGGCAAGTTATCAAATATAAATATGCAATACATTTTCAAAAATTCAAAGAATCTTGTTAGATAATAAGCCCTCAATTATTTGTTATTAGAGTTGTAAATGGATCAAGTGGCCTATCAGAGGCCTATGTCAAGCCAAATATAACCTTATATACTTAATAAAATAGAATAAAATTAAGCCTTAAGAATATCTATTTAGAAGACATGCTATAGAGCTACTTTTATGAATTCTGATCTACATTATATTATTTATTTTAATTAAAATAAAATAAAATAATTATTTAAATAATTTTAATAAATACAGTAATATTATTTTATTTTATTCTTTAATTTTTGATATGTATTGAAGGTCACATAGGAGGTTAATAAGACTATATATGCCGAACCTTTTTGAATATAAACCAGGCTAGATCTATAATTTAACATATACTAGGGTAATAACTTATGCCACTCAAAATATTTTACATAAGTATAATCTATTCATATCAAAGTTTAGCCCCACGGATCCATGTACATCTCTGTTAATATTAACAAAATTAGATGAAGTGTGAGTTGTAAAACCTTATGTGTTGCTTCCTCACTGTGTACGTTACTGTCATGACAGATGCTACCACCCCCCCTCTAAATCCTACCCTTTCCCCGTTCTGATGTAAGGCCTATCTCGTCTTAACTTGCGCCTCACAATGACATTTAAAGCCACTAAGAGAGAAAAACACAAGTGTGCCTTGATGTAATAGTAAGTGAGGCGTATTCTCCTAGTATAAGAGATAATGATATTTGTCTCTTCTTATATTTAAGAGAGAATGTATAATTTTTTCTACTTGGTACAAATCTTCTTTGATCTTGATAGTGATTTTTTCAATTGAGTTTTTCACGTAAATGTTATGTGTTGCTTCAATTGACATATTTGTTTCTTTCTTAACCAGTGGAATCAAGACAAAGTTAATTATACGATTGGTGTCTAGAAAAATGAGTGATTATTTAATTAGCCACAGTTGCATAGCACAGAGAGACTCTCACTGATTTACACTTACCAGGTCAATTGATATGGTTAATAATGTCTTAAAAATCCGATTTCTCTCAATTATATTTTAGCTGCACGATACCAAACAGTTGTTAGCGGATAACTCAAGATATCCATACTTCAAATTTATCTTGCACATACTCTATCCGACTGCTTCTCAACACGGCTCTTCAACTTAATCCTTGTCTGATATTTCAAAACGACAATTTATTGACTTTACATGTCACAACAAATGAAAAACAATTATCAATTTTATTTGCCACATTAAGGCCATAACAAACCACACTGCAACTATGACTAGGAGCTGGTTCTTTTTTTTTTTAGTAGATAAGAGTTGGTTCTTAACATACCATATTCATGGCCGGAAGAAGGACTAATAAAATCAAACACTTCAGACTTAGGTTGAACGAATATCACTACCTGTAATATCGCATTTCAAACCTAAGGATTCCCTTTTGGATTAAAATAAATCTCTATACATTTGACATGGTCCTTCTAGGGTACGTGCCTTACCCTCACTTACTTTGCAAGGACCGCTCAACGATTTTCAATTCACCTTCCTAGCCGGTTACAAAATGTCTTATTTTCACTTTGATAAAAAATACATATGACACTTTCATTCAGAAGAAAAAAAAAACAAAAATAATAAACACACGCACACAACTCTCTCTTTTTCTCCCGTACTCATTACTTTAGCAAACAAACTCTACTCAATGCAAATGCACCATGAGAACATAACTAGGATCCTGCTACTTATATCACCAAACAATTTCAAACCACCATGCTTTAAGTCTCTAAAATTTTAGTTGCCCCCATTCTGCTGAACCTCATCTCGAATCAACCATTTAATTAGAAACCATATCAACCAATACAACCCAAAGGGATCACCACCTTTATGTTAAAATTTTATCCTATATGGACTAATATATATCATAATTAATTTAATTTTAATAAAACTCATATTAATATTAGTCAATAATGTTATACTTAGTTTGTTATGGTCATTAGTGAGTTTTGTTAATGTGGGTCATGTATGTATTATTTGTAATAGGTCAACTAACAATATGGAATAATATCGAAGGAGTCTTTATTTCTATTTGGTTAAGTACCTGTAAGTGACTCAATTGATCTTATAGTTAGGGTTATATATATAATGTTCGGTCCGAGTAGATCATGAGTGTTCTATCGAATAGGTATGCGCTCAGAGATATTTATGAGAGAGATATCTAATTGGCTTAAGGCCAACGTACCAATCATTGCGCACTAAGAACGGGCATGTAGTCAAGGAGTGGGTGTGTGCACAGTGCTGGCAGTATGTAAATCAATTAGAAAGTGCGTACCTGAGAGGCTTTACCCTTTATTTATAGAAGGGGTTACCTGTAGATTTAGAATCCTAGTAGGAGTGTACTTCCTTGACCCTATGCTATCTAGGATATGATTTAGATAAGACTTATCCTTTATAGGATAAGTTGTTGAAATATGGATTCAGTCCAAAACAGTTGTCTCCCAGCCCGACTGTTAGAGAACTTGGACTGTTGGGGTGTGGAAATTTTGACATAGACCTTGGTTATATCGGGCTGAAGTGTCAAGATCTCAGCGTTGGGTCGAGCTTATTCTCGTCAAGTGGGCCGAGGTAGGCTTTATATGAATGAATTCCCATTAGAACATATCCAGGATCCATCGTGTAAGAACCCGCACCGTTAATTAAGGAAGTTAATTAATTAATTATGTGAAATTAGGAAATAATTTCATAATTAACCCTAATAATTATTATGAGGCTTAAATAAATATGGTAAGCGATTTATAATGCTGAAAGTCATTTTTCTGACGAAAAGTGCAGATACCGGTTCTGCTATTCGGTATAAATGCGTACCGATGAAGTATCCCGAAAAATTATAATAAGTGCATGAATATCCCTAGGATAATATGTAGGACTGTGATTTCAAGTTTCAAGTTAAGATAATGAGAACTGGTACCAGAACTGATACTGGCTATGGAAAAGCACCAGAAAGGTGCTGCGAAAAATAAAATAAAAATATGGCAAATCTTGTAAAATTGAGTAGGTTCAGAATCCTAAGTTTGGGATTAAAATGCTAAGCGTAGCAATTAATGTTAATACTGTGTGTTTAAGTGTTAAACCGCTATAAATAGACTTGCTTGGCTCAAAACCCTAGGCCATAACACTTATCCTACGTGAGTTTTTGGTGGCTGGTCAGTTTGAGCACTGTTCCATTGTCTCTTCTCCATTTCTTGAGCCTTGAGGTCATTTCTTCCTTGGGATCTCCACCTAAACACTTGTGGTGAGTGAGAGTAAGCATTGGGAGGGTGTTGGTGGCCTTGTTTCTGAGTTAGAGGGTCAGTTTGTATAAGAGTGAGGTGCTGACTTTGAGTTTGGAGAGGGTGTGGACCTTATGCTTGGTATTTGTAATGCCAAAGAGTCATCTTTTGTGCAAGAACCAACCTTTGGTGTGCCATTTTCGTGTGCCTTAAAAGTCAGAACTGTAAAGGCAATGTGGTGAGCTCCAAGAGCCATTGTTGCTCTGTTTTAAGCTTGGATAAGTGTCACCAACCTTGATCTTGAGCTTTCTTGGTGTAAAGGTGAATTCTTGGCATGTTAATGAGTTAAACAAGTATGTAATCTGTATATGAACCTTGAACAGAGTAAAAATGCATGCTTTAACGATTTAGTGGGTTAAAAGATGAACCTTTGGAGTGATATCTCGCGAAATGCAGAAACTGCATTCTGTCGCGAAATATCCGGATATGGTATCCGGATATTGATATCCGAATATGATATCCGGATATTGATATCCAGATATGGGGTCTTGTGATATCCGGATATTCTGGGTTTTCGAGGACAGTAACTGTATTGTTCATACAGAACTGAGTTATGGGTTTGTGGACCCTAGATTGATGAAGTTGAGCTTCTGTAATGTTTAAGTTAAGTCAGAATCAAGGGATTAAGGGCTTGTGGCTTTGTGAGAAGCCTTAAGACGTAAAACGTAGAAGAGAAGCGTTGTCTTTATGTTTATGCTTATGAGCTATGTTTATTGATATGATTGCTGGTCCAAATCAGATTGTGATTCTGCTGTGTTTGGACTTTGAGCATTGGTTGGACTCTTGGTTTGGATTGTTAGCTTGCAAGGTAAGCTTTCGTGTCATCGGTTTAGCCATTGTTGGTTCCACCATGCCCCATGGGGGTATGGTTATATGCATGTTGTGTTACATGCTTTGATATTTGAAATGCTTTTGAGCTGTTAAGTGCAAATGCTTATGATATGTATGTGGTGTTCACCTGATGGGATGCGATCTTAAGGGTAGGTACGGCAGGGCGCGTACTGTGTGGGTAATAGACGTATTCCTGCATTTCTCTGGCCAGTAGATTATAGCATTGACACACATGACATGATTATCTGCCATTTTGCACTATTTTGGAAATAATGTTCATAATCTGCTTTTGAACTTATATTGCACATGTAAGTGAGCTTGGGGTGGAAGATCTGTGAAGACCCTTTGTCTTACTGAGATTTCTTGTTTAGAGATCTCACCCCACGTTTGGGGACGCTTATTTCAGGTTCAGGTAACTTGGGGGCTGATGCCTCTGGCGGCAAGAGGCCAGAGCTTAGTTGATGATTATTGCTGTTTATATGTTGAAATGTTTGGATGCTAGATATATCTGCTGATGTTAAGTTTTTATCTTGCTTTTAGTATGTTGCTGTTGTTGAGACTGTTGTTGGGCTTGTGCCTTATTTGGGTGAGCATGGGGTTTGTCCATGCCACTTTGATTTCTGTTATGTTTAAGTTTAACTGAGTTGTATAAACTATCAGGGTTGTCTGGTCTACGTGTTGTAGTTCCATGACTAGAGATATATTTATGTTATTAATTTATTGAGGTATTTCAGTTAGCTGTCTTTTGCAATTTACATACAGGCAATGTTTTATTAAATGATTAAGTAAGCAAGTTGGTAATGATTAATGACATCATAATTGAAAAGAAAAAGATATTCCACATTTTTAATTAAGCGCAGCTTAATACGATGATATGATAACATACCAGATATATACGGGGTGTTACACATCGCCCTTGGGATTTAAATTGGGCCGTAGTTAAAGTGATTAAGTTGCTAAGCGTGGAAAAATGATTAGAAAGATTAATTAAGTGGGTTAACTCTAAGTAAAACTCACTAATCATGATTAATAATGGCTAAAATCCCTAATTAAAATAACTCATCAAATCTGCCCCATAAAGTATATAAGGATTTAGTGTGTTAAAATTAAGGAGATGATGAATTAAGGGATTAATTAACAAAAGTAATTAAGGATCTAACTATAAAATTGGACTAAAGTAGGTTTAGGTACACTAATTAAATAATTAGTAAAATTTAAGTATCATGACATAATGAGACTAAGGATATTTCATAATGTGACTTAATAATAGAAAAATCTAAGAATTAAGTGAATTAGGATTTATAATCAAAAGAAATTAAGGTTTGTTAAGTAAACACATTTAAGGCTAAGTAACCAGTTTTTAGGCAAAATTGGGGAGAGTATATCTCTCTCCATAGAGGTCATATAGGTTTGTTCCTTATATCAAATTGAAGCTTGAGATGTTAGCTATGTGGTGTCAAAATTTGGTTTCAATTGAAGATGTATTCCATTCTGTATGTTTTTGAGTGAGGACTGCACAGGGAGGCCATGTGCAGGGGCTGTACATGGCTGCAACTTCCACGAATTGTTTCTCCCTTTTATCTTACTCCAATTAGGCTCATAATATGTCAAATTAAAGATAAAGGTGTATAGTTGTCTACATAAAAATTTGAGAGTAATTAGTTTAGTATATTTTCTAGAATCGCAGAAATGGTAAAGGATGTTTAGGGCCCTGTTCGGAGTTGGCAAACAGCTTTGCTTGTCTAACTTCAAATGATGATAACCAGAGCTAATAAACTCCAAATGAGGCATGCGATACCTTGTTGGAAAGGTAATTGAGTCTAGATTAACATAATAAAAGATGAGAATTTTATAAAGAGTTATTTGCGCTCAGTGACTAGAAAACAGAAGCATATACAGTTATGGGAAAAACCGTAAAAGTGATATTTAAGCTAAGTGGGCTTAGGGGAACCCTTAGTAACTTATAATAATCATAAATATGGCATGGATGAGTTGAAAATAATCTAAGTTACCTAAGTGAGCCTTGCATGTGATTATAAGTTATGTAATCAATTGAAGATTTAAGTAGCTTGTAATAATGCAATAAAATACGTAATTATGTAATAATTGGTCTAGACTTGTAATGGGCATATTATTGGCATATGAGTATGAAAATTGGAATCATTAAATGATTAAGTCGTGGATATGACTTGATTAATTAATATGTAATTAATGATGTGAATGGTTCCTACGCTAGTTGTGCCTAGAGAATCGTGCACTTGAGGATTTTGTTGGAGTATACGTATACTATTGGAGTGTGGGTTTGTGCTAAGCTCCCTAAGGTAAGCTCCTAGTTCTAGTTGACTCATCTGTCTTGTGGCCCCACCATGATGGTGGGCATTATGGTTGTATTGTATGAAAGTGTATGGTATGATGTATATGTGCATTCATTCACATTCATATATATGTTATATGATCTTGATGTTATGATGATGCACTGATGATATATGTTATGAGGATCCTGGCCAGTGATCATGATATGTAGGCTGCCTATAACTTGACTCTGGGAGCTATTTCATACTGAGGTTGTGTTGACTGTCTATGGCTTGACCCTGGAAGTCACACATGTGTAACCGTCTATAGCTTTGACCCTGGGGTTACACAAGGATGATATGATGATGCTATGTTTATGCTGTATGTCTGTATTATATGCTTTATATCTGACTTGTCATGCAGGAAGTGGGCTCAGGGGTTATAGGATCCTCTATGAACCTTGAGCTTACTGAGATGTTGTTATTTCACCCCGTTTGGGGACATCATTTCAGGTACCCAGAGCAGTGGTGATGCTTCTAGGGGCAAGGCCCCCGCATTGGAGTAGTTGATGATGCAGCTGATATTTTATATTATGTTTAGACTTATGACGGCATGTAGATTTGTTAACATGCTTAATTATTGTATTGAGATTATGTTATGGATTTTTTTCGGCTCATGATTGTATCCTTAGAGCCATGGATGATTTACTAATGCTTTTATACTTTGAATTAATATAGACTTGATGTATGCACTCAGTTAATTTGGGCATGGAGCCTGATTGTTTGTATTGACCCATTGGGGGATTGTAGTCCGTGTGGGACTTGCAAGCTATCTGTTTAAATTATTGTATCAATTAGGTTATCTGTATGTGTGGGACCATGTTCCCAGTTATCTGAAATACAGCTGTTATGTTGTCCGTGAGACTCCGTCAGGAATGACACTTGATGTCATATTTTGATGGTCAGTGGCCACCAATACTGGCTCATAGGATTAATTAGTATATTTATGTTTAGATTTACGCTTTCGCAATATCTCACGTGAACGTTTTTAGAAATGTTTTAATAAAAGGTTTTGGAAAATGTTTACTCGTATTTTTGTAAAACGTTTTATTATTCTTTTAAAATAAAGTCTTCCGTTGTGTATGCCATATATCATGTATGTTAACAACAGGAGTACTACGGGGTGTTACAACAACTCCATAGCTCCTTGAACCTTCAAAACTGTGGATGTTCATGAGGATATTGACCACAAAATTTTTCTTCACACCATGAAAATGGTATGGTTGTGAAGAGGAGAGTGAGGGGAGATTTGGAAAGGTTTTGGAGGTGAAATCTTAGAGAGAAGTGAGAGCAAAGTTTGAAGTTTGAATTTTAGAGAGAGAAGAGAGAAGGGGGCTGCTGATTCAGAAAGAGGGGGAAGGGTGCCCTATTTAGTGGTGCCATGTCACTTTAGTAGCACTTTGTCCTTTAGTGAGACCCGGTGTAATTTTTATCTGAACCGTCGTCAAATTTTTTCTCGAAAACCCCAAGACTCTAACTTTAAGTACTTAACATTAATTTTGTCTAATTATCATGTTCATAACTTAAAAATTCGATTAGTAGATCACAGATCTACTAACAGATATTTAATTGCACTGTAGTCTTTACCGGTGTTCTTAACAGTACCCAGATTTCATAATCTTCTTAACTTTAACATTTTTGGTCTAATTATGACTTTTTAGGCATATATTGGTCTTTATTTCCATTTTCTCATCTTTTTCCCGTTACGGGATTCTACCGGCTGCTGCTACAGCAGTACAAAATACCCGGCATAAGTGACTTTTCAAAAATACTCCAATATGGGTATCAATCTTCATCAAATCATATCCTAACCTCATTCATGATGTTTATATCGTTAGATTAGCTCTCTAACTATAATTTGCTCACTTGAAGCTATTCTACTGACTGTTACTGCGTCAGCAGTCAAAATTAACAGATCAAAATTCACCTGTGTAAAATACCCTCAATATAGGTACCAAAATTCTTAGGATTTCAATCTCATTTCATTTATGACCATAAGGTCCTCATCATAACCCTCTAATTTAAAATTCATATAATTAGGGTTATTATATTCACCACACCTTTTAAAAAGATTTTGTCCTCAAAATCAGATCATACCTGATATCAAAATCGGGATAACACCGGAGAATATCATCCTCCCACTCCCATGTGGCATCCTCAAGTGTAAATCCTTCCCATTGAATCTTGATCATGGGAATAACTCTATTCTAAGCCGTTTCTCATCTTGATCATGTTCATAACTTAAAAATTTGATTAGTAGATCACTGATCCACTAACAGTTGTTTAATTGCACTGTAGTATGTACCGGTATTCTTAACTATACCCGAATTTCATAATTTTCTTAACTTACATTTTTGGTCTAATTATGACTTGTTAGGCATATATTGGTCTTTATTTCCATATTCTCATCTTTTTCCCGTTCTGGGATTCTACCGGCTGCTGCTGCAGCAGTACAAAATATCCGGCAGAAGTGACTTTTCAAAAATACCCCAATATGGGTATCAATCTTCATCAAATCATATCCTAAACTCATTCATGATGTTTATATCATTAGATTAGCTCTCTAACTATAATTTACTCACTTGAAGCTATTCTACTAACTGTTACTGCGTCAGCAGTCAAAATTAACAGATGAAAATTTACCTGTGTAAAATACCCTCAATATAGGCATCAAAATTCTTAGACTTTCAATCTCATTTAATTTATGACCATAAGGTCTTCATCATGACCCTCTAATTTAAAAGTCATATAATTAGGGTTATTATATTGAAGGATGTTCGTGTAATGGAATCAAGTATGTTTCAAATGGTTTTAGGGTAAGATAAACCCTAATAAAGTATTAAGTACTTACTTAAGTTAATGGTTTAATTAACTAAGGTTGAGGGTCTAAGAATAAGGTGTGAATTTGTTTTAAGACTTGTATGGTATGACATGAACTGTTAATTAAAAGAGTGATTAAGAGGATTACCAAGTGGGTAATTAAATTAAGAGTAAATATCACTTTCGGTCCTCATCAAATTTTACGATGCCCGCTTTAGTCCCTAGCAAATAAAAAGGCTATTCGTGGTCCATAAGAAATTCAAAGTGGACTCATTTTAGTCCTTTTGAGGGACTAATGTGGGTCTTTTTTGAATTTGTGAGGGACCACGATTTTAACTAAATGGGTCCATTTTGAATTTCTTAGGGACCACGAGTAGCCTTTTTATTTGCGAGGTACTAAAGCGGGCATCGTGAAATTTGCTGAGGACCAAAAAGGGTATTTACTCTTAAATTAATATGTGATTTGTTAGTTGTTTGTGTTATAAATAAGTATATTTGATTGGTAATTGATGGTACTTATATATATATGGTACCAGTGTTTGATCAGACGAGGTAGTGGATAGAAAGAGTACTAGTAGCTTGGACTACAAGTAAGTAGTAGGGAAAGCTAAACAGGTTAGTTCTCAGCTTATGAGGTTTCTCCATCTTAATGTTCCGCCATAATCAAGTAGATTAGGTTTTTTTAAAGAAATATCTATTGGTAATATTAGATCCTAGCATAGATTGCATTCATATAGGATCAATAATAATAAAGAAATTATCTGATGTAATTAATATAATTGTATATAAGTTTATTTAAAATTACTGTAAGTTATCTATTCTATGAATTGTTGTGTGTAATGGTTTGATCTGTGTTGATTTATTATGATTAACATGTTGAATGATTGATATATTAATAACATGCTGATTATGTGTGTTTTGGTGTTTACAATTATTATATGATGTTGAACCGGAATTTCTGAATAATGTGTGGTAGATGATTGTTATATTTGATTGATGTGTTTTTTTTGATAAGATGTATTGATTGAAATATTTTATTGATGTGTTGTGTTAAAAGTATTGTAAGGTAGTCGTAATGTTGTGTTTGGAATTTTATGCTGTGAGTATTTAATATGTCGTGGTAGTTTGGTGTTTGCATAGGAAACATTGTGTTGTGATTAATTGATATACCTCCAGCATATGTATAAATCTATGCCAAAAAGAGAAAGAATCTTGATCAATACTGGATAAAAAGGGCTAGAATAACTGTTAATTTGATAAATCTCAATCAGAGATCACGCAACTGATTTTCTTTTGATTTTGTAGGAAAATAGGACTAAAAGAAGCCCAAGTGGAAGTCTCCAAACTGAAGCCCCACGCTACTAGCGTGGAACTCACTAGTAGCGTGGGGAGAATTAAATTTCAATCAAGATTTCTACACAAAGTCGTAAACTCTATAAATAGAGACTCAATGTAAGAATCCGCACCGTTAATTAAAGTATTTAATTAATTAATTATGCAAAAATAGGAAATGATTCCATAATTGACCCTAATAATTATTAAGAGGCTTTAATAATTATGATAAGTGATTAAGAATGCTGAAAGTCGCTTTTCAGAAGAAAAGTGCAGATACCGGTTCTGCTAGTCGGTATAAATGCGTACCGAAAAAGTATCCCGGAAAATTATAACAAGTGCATGATAATTACTAGAATAATATGTAGGACTTGTAAAACGAGTTTCAAATCCAAATGATGAGAACTGGTGCCGGAAACTGGTACTGGCTATGAAAAGCGCGTACCAGAAAGGTGCTCCGAAAAATAAAATAAAATAATGATAATTCTTTTAAAATTGATTAGGTTTAGATTCCAAAGTTTGAGATTAAAATGATAAGCGTAGCTATTTATGCTAATACTGCGCGTTAAATGCTTAAGTGGCTTTATATACACTCATTAAGTGGGCACAAAACCCTAGAACCTCATTCCTACGTGAACACCTTTGGGGGCTGATCAGTTTACACTATTCCATTGCTGACTTGGTGCTTCTTTGGCTTGTCTTCACCATTTCTTCATGAGAAACCACCAAATGATCATCTTTTCTCTTGATTCTTCCTTGTAAACACCTTGTGGTTGTGTTGGGGTTGTGTGAGAGGCTTGGTTTTTGAGTTGGTGGGTTGTTTTGGGGTGCTTTTGGTGCTGACTTTGGAGGTTGGGGTTGTTGAGCCATTGTAGTGGCATTTTGAGCTCCAAGGAGCTTCCTTGTGAAGAAAGGGCCAAGCTTTGTTGGCATTTTCGTTTTGTGTTCAAGTCAGAATCTGTGAACCTTGTTGGAGAGCTCCAAGCGCCTTCCTTGTGGCTGAGTTTGAACCTCCATTGGTATACCTTGAACTTTCCTTTGAATTTTCATGAAAATGGCTTGTTTATGTTATAAAATGAGTTAACTTTAATCATTCAAGCTTAAGGTTGTTAATCTAAGTCTAAAATGTGGTATTGAACTTCTGTTTTGGGTCAAAACCGGACCTTGGGTCATGGGGTGGCAATTTGGCTTCGGATTATGCAGAAAAAATCTGCATAATGCTGTTCTGCCCGCGTGGTAATTGATTACTTTTGATTGGTAATCGGTTACCATGTGTGGTAATCGATTACCATGTGTGGTAATCGATTACCTTTCTGGTGGTAATCGATTACCATGTGCAGTAATCGATTACCAGTACTTGGTAATCGATTACCACCTGTGAAAACGACCAGAAACCTATTTTGTGCAAATGTGTCAGCAACGACCTAGTTTAATAAAATTGAGATATCTCGAGCTACAGAGCTCTAAATTGAGTGAGGTTTGGACCTATGTGAAGCTAACACATAGGGCTACAACTCTGTAAAATTTAGTAGCCATTGGATCAGTGATTTGATCGCAGTGTCTATTTTAAGTCGCGTTTTGGTTGCTGGAAATTCCGTTTGCAGCAGTCACCTTGCGTAAATCATAACCGGAGTTATACAACTCCGATTGAGACATAAAGTATATCGTTGGAAATATCAAGATGTCTAGTTTAACATTGTAAATATTAGAATGTGAATATTGATATAATTGTTGGTCTAAAACAGATTGTGATTCTGCTGTGTTTGGACTTTGAGCTTGTGTGGACTCTTGGCTTAGATAGCTAGCTTAGAGGTAAGCTTTCATGTCCTCGGTTTAGCCATGTTGTGGTTCCACCATGTCCCATGGGGATATGGTATATGCATGTTGTGTTACATGCTTTTGATGTTTTGGAAATGCTGTTGAGCTATTGTATGTTAGTGCCTTGTTGATATGCATGGAGGTGTTCCACCTATACGGTAAGCCTGAGTATGTAGAACATACAAGAGGGTGAGGCTATGGGTGAGGTGCAAGCGGTGTTCCTTGTACTACATGTAGAGAATAGACGTATTCCTACATTTCTCTGGCCAGTAGATAGTGATTACACACATGCCATAGATATCTGTTGCACTACATAGTTTTTGGAACTGATAATGATATAATGCTTTTGAACTTATTGCACATGTAAGTGAGCTTGGGGTGGAAGATCCTTGAGGACCCCTTGTCTTACTGAGATTTCTAGTTTAGAGATCTCACCCCACGTTTAGGGAATGTTTATTTCAGGATCAGGTAATGTTGAGACCTCAGGCGGCAGGAGGCCGGAGCTGAGTTAGAGGGCTGTTATTTTATGCTGCCATGATTGGATGCTGGATTTGCATGCTGTTTATATGCTTATAGCTTCAGTTATGATTTTGGAGTTTTATGTTGAGATTGTTGTTTAGTATGTCTATTTGGTGAGCATGGGGATTGTCCATGACACATAGTATTGTTATGTCTTGAGTCTTTTGGAGTTGTAATAATGTATCAGGATATTGTCCGGATTACTTGATGTAATGCCGTGATTTAGATACACACTTTATCTATATATTGAGGTATTTCAGTAGGTGTCTTATTGGAATTTACATACAGGCGTTATTTTATGAAATTGATTAAGTAATCAAGTTGGTAATTGATAATGACGTCATAATTGAAAAGAAAAAGAATATTTCGCATTTTTAATTAAGTACCGCTTAATACGATGTAATGTTAATATTCCGGGTATACACGGGGTGTTACACTCAGACCTCAGAGAAAAAAGTCTTTGGCTGGAGAAAATTCTTGGAGGCTCACGCTGGAGATCAGGATTCCGACAGAGTTGAAGAACAAAGACCATTGATTCTTCTTCTTCTTCTTTATTGCTTTTATGAATTCTTTTTATTTATTTAAGACAACTATGTCTGACTAGTTTGTTTTTATTTTTGGGATCACGTTCCCGATGTGAATCCTTTATATTTTCTGTATTGATATTTTATAAGTTAATTAGTTATTTTGTTTTATTCTACCTGGTTTAATTTTTCATATACTGTTTAGAACTGATCACTCTAAATTATAGGGCTTTGAAGGTTTGGACTCACAATAGACATATTGGGGTTTTAGTCTGGACAAGGGTAGAATAACAATTTGTGTATGATCTAGACATAGGCTTACATAAATTGCAGACTCATAATTCATTTGCTTAATGCTTAATTTAAGAGGGATTACTAAGACATTAGGATTCTAATTGGATTAAAGGGTTGAAATCACTAAGACATTAGGGTTCAACTATTTTATAGGGAAATAACGAATTGTCTGAGCAAACAAATTAATTAATTATAAAATACAATATAGAAATATAAGGGAGAATCGGAGGTGAAGTGTATCCTGGCTACATCCTTTTTATAAATTTTTCATCAATACTTTCTCGCGTTCTTGATCTTTTCTTGCATGCGTTAAAAATTAATTGTTTTTAAATTCTGTTTTTAAATATCATTTTATTTTAAATTCTGTTTTTAAATTCCAAAATCAATTATCTTCACAATTCAAACCAATTTTATTTTCCAACTTAAGGGGAATAGTTAAACTCCTCGTGGGAACGATACTCTACTTATCACTTTATTACTTGAAACGAACGGTATACTTGCCGATTTCGCAACAAGTTTTTGGCGCCGTTGCCGGGGATTAATTACGCCAATATTAAATTTAACTTTCGAACTTTAAGATTAGAATTTTTTTTAATTTTATATTTTTTTACTTTTTTATTTTTTATTTTTTATTTTTTATTTTATTTTTATTTTATTTTTGTAGCTTTTAGATCTTTATGTTTGGATTTTTTTTATTTTTTTATTTTTATTTTATTTTTTACATTTTTTATTTTTAAATTTTAAATTTTTTTTAAAATTTAAATTTTTTATTTTTTTATTTTTTATTTCGGTTTTTTTTATTTTTATAAAAAAAAAATGTTCTCTATGATGTACTATTACCATAAAAAAATATTCTTTGAAATTCCATTATATTTGGATGAAGAATTGCTCTACATTGAAAATGCAAAACTTTTTGGGGGTGAATATTCAAAGGATCCTCATGATCTAATAGATAAATTTTTGAATTTCTGCAGTGGCATAAGGATAGACAGAGCTATTGAAGACTCCATTAAGGTTCATTTGTTTCCCTATTTTCTGAAAGGTCGAGCTAAAACGTGGTTGAAGTCTCAACCTCGATAAAGCATCACGACATGGAAGGAGATAGAATTCAGATTTCTGAGCAAATATTTTCTACCATCCAAAGCCACAAAGACCAAAGAGGAGATCGACTCCTTCACACAAAAGGAAGGAGAACATCTATATCAAGCTTGGTGTAGACTTAAGAGATTATGCAGAAAATGCCCAGTTGATGATTGGGAATTTGTTCGCATTTTATACTGCGGTATGTAGCCACTTTCAAGATAAAATTAGATCTAGCAGATGGAATATCACTTTACACTAGGAGTTTTGATGAAGTTCTTGCGTTGATCGAGAGAGTGGTTTACGACGAATAGCAAGCACTCAAGGACCAGCCAATAGTTGAGTAAGAAGCTGAGGAAAAGTCATCCATTCTAGCTCAAGAGAATTATATAGAAAATGTTGCACCTCTTCTCAAGAAACTCACTGAAGACGTTGAGGGAAATTCATACTTGAAGGATCAGGATGTGAGAATAGCTACTAAAGAATTCAAAACTGAGGAGGAATCTATTATAGAATAAGAACCTAAAGTTGAAGAATATTTTGAAGTAAGAGAAGAGCAAGAAGATGGAACATATAGGAAAGATACCCTATCTTCGATGGCAATTACCCTCCTACATTCTCATGATGAAACACTTGAATTGAAGGAGTATAAAACTGAAGAAGATGCAGACTATGATGAGCTAGAGATAAGATCTTCAAATGAGGAAGAATACGAGGAAGCTAATCTTGTGAATTCAATTGAGGCATGCAGTGAAAGAAGAACTAACACCTATGGCCCCATGGTAGACATACAAGTTGAGCAAGCCTATTGTGATGTTGAGACTAATGCAAATCAAGTGCCAATGACCTTATTAGAGAAAATGGGAAGAACGCATATAAGATCCGCAAAGATGACTCTACAATTGCCCGATCGCTTTGTTCAAGTGTTGGTTAATATTGCTGAAAATGTACTGGTGAAGATGGGAAACTTTGGGTACAAAGAAAATTTTGCAGTCATTGATGTTAACGTGAACCCTGCTTTTGCTCACCTTCTTGAAGAACCATTCTTGGCCACCACAGATACAGTGGTAGATGAGCTAAAAGATGAGGCAATTCACAAGGTGGATGGAGTCCAGGTAAGTATTCTTGATTTTAAAATTAATTTTTCATCACTTACAATTTTTCCCTCAGATGTACAAGCACAATTTGTTGAAGACAAGGGAGATGGAAAAACAAAGCTCAAGAATCCTCATCTATTAAGAACCAAAAGCAAACCCAAGGTTAAGATAAAGAAATCCAAAAAGATGACTATTACCAAGGGGAAAAGCCAGCTTTGGTTCTTTGCTATAAGCCACCATAATCACAGGGGGTACGTCAGGCTCGTGATGTTAAACAAGCGCTAATTGGGAGCAACCTAATAGTAGTTTTTATGTTTTTTATTTTATTTATTTTATTTGCTTAGGTTGGTTTATTTTTAACAAGTCAAGTAATTGGTAAATTAGTGACCATATGAAAAAAAATTTAAATATGGGAATTGGCGCTATCAGCGCCAACTTGGCGCTAGTAGCGCCATAAGATTGAAAAGAGACAATGAGCTCCGCGCTCGCAGCGTGAAATCCACGATGTCAACGCCAGAAACCCACGGAAGACTCGCGCCAACAGCAATCCACGCTGACAGCGCCACTGGGTCCAAAAGTTCCAATGAGATCCGCGCTCACAGCGTGAAATCCATGTTGTCAGCGCCAATGTTCTCACCTTTTACCTTGACTTTAGTGTTTTCTTTTTGCTGTTTTTAGATTATGGTTTGATTATGTCTCCCTTTTATGCATTTCACTTTTATGATTATTCGGTTTGATGTTTAACAAGTGTGTGAGTGTTCCACCTGCGCAGAAGTAGCTTCACTGTAATGGTTTAGTTTATTGCTGAGGCAGCAACATTCTAAATCTGGGAATTGGGCGCATACCATATGCGATAACTGCTAACTGCGGAACTACACAGAAAGGACGTCTAACAGAAATTTTTGTGAAAAGGGGAGATATTTTAACCTTCAATTTTTTTTTATTATTTTTGCTGTTTTAATTTAATTAATTTGATTCAACTTTTCATATTTTTAGAAAAAAAATTAAAAAAATCCAAAAATAGTGAATATTCAATTTTTCATATTTTTAGAAAAAAAATTTAAAAAATCCAAAAATAGTGAATTCCTGAACAAGCGTTCTTATATTTTACAAAGCTTACTCAGTAAGTAATTAGAGTGAACTATAAGAAGCATGATATCTGTGGAGCATTCAATTGTTTTTATAATCTGAGAATGATGACTGCTTGTTTGTATAATTGTTTTGATTAAAACTCTTAGATAATGCTTGATGTGAAATTGTGAAATTAGATTCTAATTTGAATCACAACTGTGAGGATTTGAGCCTAAACAGAAATAATTTTTTTCAGAGAGGCCTCACTGTAGTAGTTTTCTAGAATTTGAATTGTTTCTCTGGCTTGCATGCATTACTGACATGATAAAGACATATTTATTCTTGTTAACTTAGAGCCAAACAGCCTACCTAAAAGAATTTTCCATTGTTAGCCCTTTTGAGCCTTAGACCAATTTATTCAAAAACCTGATGAAAATTACTTAACCATTTCTCCATTGATACACCTTGAAAGAGATTGAAATGCTGATCAAAGGAAAAAGTCAAGGTACTTCTCAAAAGAAAATTTAAGTAAGTTGAAAAAAGGAACATAAGAATAGTCTGCAAAAATACTGCAAAGAAAAAAAAATTTGAAAAAGAAAAAGAAGAAATTTGCAGCTCAAAAGTGAAAAGAAAGAAAACATCTGTAAACAAGGAAAAGAAAAAGGTAGTGAAAAGGGGAAAAGAATCCCAAATTGATGAAATGTGGCAGAGTTAAAAGACTGAGAAGGAAGTAATGTCAAAAATCTCAGAACTTCAATCTCTCAAATTAATCAGCCTCTGACCAAAAGATTCTTACCCCCAAACCAGGCCAAGTTATAACCTATCAAAGACCTTTTGATCAGTCTATGCATGTCAAATGGGTTCCTCAAATCTTAGGAACTTGAGAATATGATAAAGCCTATGGAATTACTACTTCACTGATGGAATGAGTGTGAAACCTTCAAACACTAGAGTGATGAGAGTTACATATTTATCCAGTGAGGAACATTCAAGTTATGATCTTAATTTCTTGATAAAACTGAAAAGCATTGTTTAGAGTTTTTCAACAATGAAGTTATACATGCATAGCAGTATGATCTCTTAAGATATTTGTATTCCATGTTTTTCTTCACAGAGTTAATCTTTGCTTCTAACTTTAATATATTACATTGCTGAGGACAGCAACGTTCAAATATGGGAATTGTTTGATATGCCTCCAGCATATGTATAAATCTAAGCCAAAAAGAGAAAGAATCTTGATCAATCCTGGATAAAAAGGGCTAGAATAACTGTTAATTTGATAAATCTCAATCAGAGATCACGCAACTGATTTTCTTTTGATTTTGTAGGAAAATAGGACTAAAAGAAGCCCAAGTGGAAGTTTCCAAATTGAGGCCCCACGCTACTAGCGTGGAACTCACGCTAGTAGCGCCAGAATTAAATTTCATCCCGAGACATCCACGCTCACAGCGTGAAACTCACGCTAGTTGCGCCAGACTTTCTTGGAAACCACGCTCACAGCGTGGGAACCACGCTAGTTGCGTGAACTTCCAGAACTGTGAACAAAACTCCCACGCTATCAGTGTGGGAACCACGCTAGTAGCGTGGGAGGTGCGGACAATCAACATTAAATCATTTTCTGCATCAGCGAAAGATTAGACAGAGATTTACGACAAAGATTCAATCAAGATTTCTGCACAAGGTCATATACTCTATAAATAGAGACTCAGACCTCAGAGAAAAAATCTTTGGCTGGAGAGAATTCTTGGAGGCTCACGCTGGATATCAGGATTCCGACGGAGTTGAAGAACGAGGACCATTGATTCTTCTTCTTCGTTTTCTTCTTCTTTATTGCTTTTATGAATTCTTTTTATTTATTTAAGACAGCTATGTCTGGCTATTTTGTTTTTGTAGTTGGGATCACGGACCCGATGTGAATCCTTTATATTTTCTATATTGATATTTTATAAGTTAATTTGTTAGTTTGTTTTATTCTACCTGGTTTAATTTTTTATATCCTGTTTAGAACTGATCACTCTAAATTATAGGGCTTTGAGGGTTAGGACTCACACTAGATATATTGGGATTTTAGTCTGGACAAGGGTAGAATAACAATTTGTGTATGATCTAGACATAGGCTTACATAAATTGCAGACTCGTAATTCATTTGCTTAATGCTTAATTCAAGAGGGATTACTAAGACATTCGGATTCTAATTGGATTAAAGGGGTGAAATCACTAAGACATTAGGGTTCAACTATTTTATAGGGAAATAACGAATTTTCTGAGCAAACGAATTAATTAATTATAAAATACAATATAGGAATATAAGGGAGGATCGAAGGTGAAGTGCATCCTGGCTACATCCTTTTTATAAATTTTTCATCAATACTTTCTCGCGTTCTTGATCTTTTCTTGCATGCGTTAGAAATTAATTGTTTTTAAATTCTGTTTTTAAATTCCAAAATCAATTATCTTCACAATTCAAACCAATTTTATTTTCCAACTTAAGGGGAATAGTTAAACTAGTATTTGGTGAATTAATCCTCTTGGGAACGATACTCTACTTATCACTTTATTACTTGAAACAAACGGTATACTTACCGATTTTGCAACTTTAATCTGATACAAGATTAATGTGAGTGTATAGTTAGAGTACACTGATGATAAGCAAGCATTGTGAGTAGAAAGGTAATGATTACATATAATTATATTATATATATGTGTGTGTGTGTGTGTGTGTGTGTGTGTGTGTAAGTTTGGATTTCACGTACAAGGCCAAGAACTATTTTGGTTGTACTAGATTAGTGTACCTTTATTAAAGGGAACTCTGGTGGAATGTATTTAGTTATCACCGTGAACGCTTCTGGTCCTCGGTTGGTTCTGGATATTATAATAAATTGGTGATGACTATGTGTGTTGTGAAATTTTGATGATTTGAATTGGTATGAGTTCTGATTCCTAATGTGAGTTAAAGATATTCTAATTGATTGTAATTTCTAGAATGATAATATGAATGGTTTTGTGTATGATGATTATAAAAATAATAGAAGTCAAATAATTATGTTTAATTAATGGTAAAACAATGTAAAATACTTAATTGTATTATTTGAAATTATATTTTGTCTCTGTGTTTGGGATTTTTGATATGAAATGCAGGAAGTGAACTCGTGGGAGGAGACTTCTCCATAAACCCCGAGCTTATTAAGTTTATCTCACCGTACGTTATAGGGACATATTTCAGGTACTTCAAGTGTCGAAGATAAAAGTAAGGGTAAGAAGTCGGTACATGAAGATTAGAGCTCTATGTGAAGCTATTAACACCTCTCATAATTAAAAATACATTATTATAATTAAATTGTGGATTATAGGACTTAATTGGTGAAAATGCACTAGAAGGGCAAAATGGTAATTTGACAATTACTGAACCCTAAAATTATGAAATTGACATAATTAGATATTATTTGGTGAAAATAATGTTGGATTTGAATTTAGAATGAAATTTGGAAGTGGATAGGCACTTTTCTAGAAAACTGATGAATAGTGATTTTTAGTGGATGAAATAACATAGTATAATTTTACAGAGAGACTCAAAAATTATATAAATATTCTGGGAATGGATATATGTTGAAATAAATGTTTAGCACCAAGAGAAATACTTATTTGAATTATTTGATGAATTTTGATGATTTTGAAAAAATACAGTGAGTTTGTGAATAGGGGCAAAAGTGAAATTATGCAAAAATTGCCCAGATCTTTTTAACACTGTATTATGACATAATTAAACTATAATTATGCATCTTGAATTTATGAAAATTTCTAAGTCTTGAAATTAATTTAGATTTCAAGAAGATTAATTAATTAAATTGAATTAAGATATTTTAAAAACTTTTGTAAAATGTCAAAAAGGTGGCTTATTTCTAGTAGTCTTGAAATTGCCTTAAAAGCTTTTCTTCTTCCTTCCTCCTTTGTTGGAAAGGTAAAAGAGTGTAGAATAATATATCAAAAGATGGGAATTTATGGACAAGTAGTCCAGTTACAGTTTTGGAAAAACTAAACGTACCATAAGTGGGTAAAACGTCAAATTGTGTATTTGTGCTTCGTTGGTTTATGGGAACCACTTAGCAACTTTAAATGAATGTTGCATGATATTAATAAATAATATTTATGGTTCCACAATAGTTTGGAGTTGCAATCACGTTTTTGAAAAAGTGTTTATTTTGAAAGTTTTGTAAACGTAAGGATTTTGTAAACGAAATTAAAAAAAAAGTTTTACCGTAATATTTAATTAATTGTGGTGATTGTAACTGCACTTAATATCATAATTGATGATAACATTATCGGTCGTGAACGGGGTGTTACATTTAGGAGAGATAGTTGCATGTTTTGCGAGTTATCTATATATTTGTTTTGATGTGGCACGACTAGTGTAGGAATATGCAGTTTAACGTAGTGTTTAAGGGGCCTATGTTGCCCACGTTAATAGTTTTGAACAAGATGACAGAGATATGTATTTGTATGAACATAGTGATGTGGTAGATTGATGTAAGTGGCATGGAGCCATCTTTATTATAGAGTTTGAAGGGAATGAGTATTGTGTCAATCAGGTGTCGTTAACTAGTGGATTTGTGAGATTCCTAATTGTTGAATAAATATGGAGATGTTGTCAATATTTATGAAAAAACATAAGTGTAGCATGTATGACTTGGGTGAGTCATATCTCACTCAATACTTAATCAAATGAGACATGTGAGCTGTCGTTGTGAAGCTTAGGATGTAAGCTTTAACGTCCTAAAATATAGGACTGCAATGAGGGAAAAACAAGGTGCAGGTTGCTGTTTAAGTTCGCTACCCAGTTTGTAGTGAAATTGATGGTGAAAATTAGTTAACTTTGAATGTTAATAACTCATTTGTTTATTATCGAAACAAGGCTTATAATATATCAAATTGAAGGTCTAGGTGTTAAATATAACATATCCAAAATTGAGAGAAAACAGATAAGTGGTTTCAGTGCAGTTTTGAACACAGTGAAGCAACTCAGATTCGTTGTTGACGTATGTTAACAATTTTGAGTAGTTAATTTATGGTAAACATATCTGGAGTTTATAAGTTCAAATTAAGCTTGTGATACCTTGTTGAAAAGCTTAGAGTGTCTAGCTTAACATATTAAAATATGAGAACTTATTGATAAGCAAGTCAAGTGCAGTTTTGAGAATACCGAACCTACGTAAGGTTGGTAAAACGTGTAAATGTGTGTTTAAACTTTATTGGTTTATGGGAACCACTTAGCAAACTTTGAAAATAGATTGTGTGATATTTAAGAAATAGAAATTTGTATTCCGCAATTGTTTTGGTTATGATCACGTTATGGGAATTGTTTTTAAATACGGTTGTTTTAAAAGGAAACATTGTTTTAAAAAGTAAAAAGGTCTACTGTATTTTAATTCAAATGTTGTGATTTTAACCATGCTTAATATCATATGTGTGTTAATACGCTGGTCCGGAATGGGGTGTTACATGCTTTCAAAAAGCCTAGGAAAAGGCAAGCGTGTTGCTGAAAACATTTCACAATAATTGGAGAAAAAGGGAATGAAAAGGCAAGATGCAATGGTTATAAGATAGAGTACAAGATTGACAATAAGACTTAAGGTTCTTCCATTTTAAACTATCATATTGACAAATGCATATAAATTAAACATGAAGATCTTGGTCAAGCCATGTTAGACATGCAAGGTAAAATGAAAGCTATAAAAATAGATATCAAGAAACAAGTGAGATGTTTGTTGAAGCTGTTATTGAACATAACCAACCGTTTAACTTTGCTGAGTATAGAAAGTTTAGGCATTTTCATAATTACTTGAATCCAGATTGGACTGGCGTTTCTAGAAATAGTCTTAAATAAGATGTTTTAAATATGCACAAAGGTAAGGTGAAGCACAAAATGATATTGGGTAGCATTCAAAGTAGGATATGTTTAACTTCATATTTATTTACATCTTGTAATACTGAGGGTTATGTTTGCTTAACTGCCCATTTCATTGAAGTAAATTGGAAGCTGAACAATAAAATTATTGCCTTCCGTCATATGCCTCCTCCTCATATTGGATTAGAATTGACTCATAAAATACTTGGTTTGTTAAAAGAATGGGGCATAGAGAAGAAGATTTTTACCATTACTTTGGATAATGCATTTGCAAATGACTCTGGTTGGTACTTTGAGAAGCCAACTGAATATGCAAAAATTGTTGTTGTGTGCTGGGAATTTTTTTCATGTGCGTTGTTCTGCACACCTATTGAATTTGATTTTTCGAATCTATTATTAATGGCTTGTGACTTGTTAAGCATTCCTATTACCACTGTGGCATTTGAATATGCTTTTAGTATTGGATCATGTGTGCTTAACAAGTATAGAAATAGGTTGTTGTCAAAGAATGTTGAAGCTTGGGTATGTACCCGCAATTGGTTGGCTGGTTTTATTGGCAATGGTAATTTATTTATTTTCAAAGAAATTAAAATTTCATTTTAATTTGTCATTATAACCTAAATTGATTTTTACTTTTTTTGGTTTGTGTTTTGTAAATGGTGATGGTGATGGTGATGGTGATGATGATGGTATTTCCCATATATTGGGTTGCTCTTTTTCACGGGGATCTAATGGTCATGAAACTTGATTTTGTTTAGCATTATGTCTTGTTGGAATTGGAATATTTTGTTTGGAAACTTTCAATATTTTATTTAATCAAAATGGTGTTGAAGTCAGGATATAATTTGTGACCCCCAAGTAACCCTTATCGTATCCACACAGCTTCAATGATCATCATCAAATGAACATGCCATTTTCAGCAAGTTTTTTAATCTTTCTATTGTAAGTTGTAACCATAAGTAATTCTATCTAAGAAAAACTCCTATAATTGTTCAATTTGTGCTAGGTGATTTATATTTAGTATTCACTAATCTTATCTCTCTTGTTTAATACAGAAAACAGAACTTCTAATTGCAATAACATTTAAACAATTTCATTTATGAGAATCTAGGCATCAGATACATTTACATATTTAGATCAAACTGGATGAAATCACTTATAGAGCACATTGTGTAAGGTGGCACATACTTTAATCACATGGAATTACATTGTTAATTTAAATCATTGAAAAAGTTTTAATTATGAAAAATAATTACTTACAAAAAATCGAAAATAAACATGAAAAGTGATATAGTTTGGTAATCCTAATTAAAAGTTACAAATGAAAATGAAATTGGATAACATAGGCTTAATACAGTTACAAAGAAGTCAAAGACTCTGAAAAAGATTACAAACTTTTAATGAGTCTTACTGATGGAAGTGCATGTATGCTAACAAGTCAATTGCCAACTTCAAGAAATGTTAAATTTAATACTAACCCGTGAGCCATTTTTTCGAGCCAACCCGTGAGCCAGCCCTAACCCGGCTCGGGCAAAGTTGGGTTGGATTTTCTACCTCTCTTTTTTTAGAACCAACCCTAACCTGGCTCATTTTTTTTTTGTCGAGCCGGGTTGACCCGTTTTGCCAACCCTATTGGTGGAGATCCTCAATAGGCAATCTCAAATGTCGACGGAGGATATTGTCGAGCTTCCTGTAGGAAATATAGCCGGGGTTGATCTCCTTCCAGTTGGGGACATGCCAATATGTTCAGGCCCGAATGAGGATGAGCCCTATTTTTTCTTTTTTTATCGGGATTTAATTACTAAGCTTGGAATCAAGTTCCCCTTTTCAGAGTTCCAAATAGTCGTGCTACATCAACTTTGTGCCGCTCCCATACAACTTTATCCAAACTCCTGGGCTTTTATTAGGGGTTTTGAACAAGTGTGCATGTATCTCAATCTACCGTGAACGGTTCTGCTCTTTTTCTTTTTGTTTAATGTATATACATCTCGGTCTGGATCCGAGGTTAAAGAACGAGAAGGCTAGGTCACACTTCGTAACACACCCAATCACGAAGTCTTCTATCCTTATACTCAATCCTTTAAGAAGTTTAAGGATTACTTTTTCAAGGTGGCAGTTCATTCCAGCTATTGTCTTTGGTTTGCTGTCAAGGTCACTGAGGACGAGAATTTATCATCCTGGTTCGAGCTTTACTGGACTAGGAGTCACTACCTCAAACAATCTAAGGACTATTCAACCCGTGAAGCTTCGCTTACTGATGCAAAACGACTGGGTTTCACCATCCTAAAGGCCTATGTCACGGAATATGTCGTTCTTGACTTAGGTTGGATGATGGATAAGTTCGGGATGACATCCTCAAAGAATTTGGTATATTATCCTGGCTTTACTGGGTTTTTTTGTACCTTATTGCATTCTTTTTGATTAATTGCTCTTTTTGCAGCATTATGACAGGCTCAGGTTACAAGAAATTCTTGAAGAAGAAGACCTCATCCAAGGGAAAGTCGGTCGAGGCCAGTCCTGATGTAGAGCTCCAAAAAAAGAGGCAACTTGACCTCGGGGAAGCAGTGCAGTTGGCGAGGCGGAAGTTATCTCTGAGGATACTGACGCTGCTCCTCTTATGACTGCTCCCCAAGTTGCTCCCTCTCCACCTCTCTATACTCCCTTTGGGGATTTTGTGTTCCTAGATCCTAGGGAAGTTTGGAAAGATAGAGTTTGTAATTGCCTTCGTGTCGTGCTAAAGCCTCCTCCTTAGCTAATGGTAGGTTTTCCCCTTACTGTTGACATGCAGATTATGTTAGCTCGCATGGAGGAGGAGGCCTTGAAGACGGTCTCTGTAAGAACCCGGACCGTTAAATTAGGAATTTAATTAATTTAAATATATATTTAGGAAATAGTTTCATAATTGACCCTAATAATTATGAGAAGGCTTAATTAATTATAATAAGTGATTAATAATGTTGAAAGTCACTTTTCTGCAGAAGTACTTCCTTGAAGAAGCCAGGGAAAGGAAGAAGAGTGAGTTTGAAGACCTCCGGCAGGGAGGCATGACTGTGGATGAATATCTGAGCAAGTTCAACCACTTGGCAAAATATTCTTGTTATGGTAGAGATCCCCTCACTCTAGAAGACAAGGCTTTTCGATTTAAGAAGGGTCTAAATGATGATAGCGGATAAACTGGCTGGTCATTGTACCAGAGACTTTGTGGAGTTGATCAAGCAGTGTTAGAACATTCAGGAGTACTACCGTACCAGAGGTAAGGAAGCAACCGAAAAGAGCTTCAATGGGAGGACTACGCCCTGCAAGGGTAAGGGCAAAGGTTTGCAAGCACAACAAAACACCAAGTTTAAGAAGACTTCCTTCGTGAAGAATGGAAGGGGCATGTCTGGTGTAGGGAAGATCCCCAATTGTGCCAAGTGTGGGAAGATGCATACAGGTGTTTGTCGACTGGGGCAGAATGTTTGCTTTAGTTGTAGTCAAGCAGGACACTATTCCAGGGAGTGCCCCAAGAAGACGGGGCGAGTTGCAGCCATTCAGGAGATTCCTATTCAGTTCGTGCCTACTTAGAGAGCAATAGAGGAGCTTATGGCGCCCACTAGTGCCATGGTGTATGCAGTGATGCAGCAGGAGGCAGAGAGGTCTCCCAACCTGATTAGAGGTACCATTCTTATCAGAGGATATGCATTTGATGCGATGTTTGATTTGGGAGCTACCCACTCTTTCATATCAGAATGTTTTGCTAATGGGTTACACTTGCCCATTCATGAGTTCACGCCTCCCATGGTAGTGAAGACCGCCATCGGAGACATTGTTTCTACTTCTTTGAAGTGCAAAGAAGTCAGATTCATATATGAGGAAGAAGAGTATATGGCGGATTTGATACTGCTTGAGGGCATGAATCTACATATTATATTGGGTATGGATTGGCTAGTTCGGTATGGTGTGATGCTCGACTGTTGTAGCAGGAGGATTTTCTTTTCTGCAAACAGGGAGAGGCCTGACAGTTTGTACTTGACGGCACCGCAGTTAAATAAGGCTCTAGATGAGGGAGATGTAGGATACATTATCCTGGGAGGACTCGTAGGAGACTCCAAAGAACCTACTGCTCATATTTCAGTTGTGTTTGAGTTTGAAGACGTATTTCCGGAAGAAATTCCCCATATTCCACTTGAGAGAAAGATTGAATTCTTTATTGACTTAGTACCTGGTGTGGGGCCTATTGTTAACTCTCCCAAATGAGAGTTAATTTGGTATTTTATTGATGAATTTGCTCCATAAATTCCATATAAGTTGTCTTGTTTGCATGATAATTGAGCTAAATATTGCATATTATGATTAAGTGCTTTGAGATGACTAAGTATGGAAAATGAGACAATATTCCTTGATTTTGTATAAGAAAAGATGACTTGTTGAGTGTTTGTCTTTGCAAAAAAAGTTGACGTAGGAATGTTGTAGCAAAGGAGCTGAAGAAATGATGATATAGAAATCGATACAGCATGAAAGCGTCGACAAAGGAACAACCGAACTTTTGAAATTCAAGTTAGTTAATTCTCAACAAATGGATAAAGCACCAGCAAGTAAGGATCAAGGAAGATCTTGAAGATTAATTCTTATCCCAAAAATCCCAAAGATCAAGGACAACAAACTCTTATCTAGTCAATAACAATATTGGCACAAGAAAATCAAGAAGATCAAGATCTTATCCAATCAAGTCCCAACAGCACAAGAAAATCAAGAAGATTAAGATCTTATTCAATCAAGTGCCAACAACCCAAGAAAATAGGGATAAGATAAGGCTGCAGCAACACAAATCATTGATTTTCACTCCCAAAGTGAGGCCCAATTAACCAACTACCTTTTCCTATTTAAAGAGGACTACATTACGAATTCAAGAAGTCTGGAAAGAATACAGTACCCCACACCACGTTTTAGAGAGAGAAAGTAAGATTCTTGGAAGAGGAAGAGCTGCTGGAGCAAGACCGTGACAGAGTTTTACAACAGCATTCGTTTTCATCTTCTTTTCTGTTTTTCAATGAGTTGTTTATTCCTCTTCTCTGTTTTATTTAATTCCATCATGAGCTAAATTGCTCTATAGGTTAGGTGATAGAGTACCTATGCTGTAACATTGAGATGTATGCCTAAACTTTGTTTTTATTAATGTTTAATTAGTTTTTCAATGAGTTTGCTTATTCTTATTCATGTAAGCATGTCGAGAGATACATATATGATATTGAGGAGGTTGGGGCCGAGAGGTTTCCGAATCCAGACCCTTGTTGAATTGTGTGGATTAATTAGGTTAAGAAAGTTAACTTGATTAAGTTGTGGGTAGAGAGATCATTCACACCACATAGCCTTTGAACTTGAACTTTAACAATTCAGTAATTAGTTTGGCCATAGAGATGTGGGAATTAGTTATTGGGTGGGTATATATGTTAGGTTGGCCAAAAGCCCTAGCATACTTTAGTGTTCGGTTACTAATTAAGCATTGATATATCATCGTTATAACATCGTTTCAGCATTGCTGTATCAGAAAATTTGAACCTGACCTATATCTCATCCATCATTTTAATACCTTAGAATTAGTTTATTGTTTTCTTAGTTTAATTATCTTTTATTTTACAAACCCAACCATAAAAATTAATATTTTTCTAGTTTCTTTACTTAAATAATCATTGCTTTATAAACCATCTCTGTGGGAACGATACTTGGACTCACACATCCCTTTATTACTTGTGACACGTGCACTTGCGTATTTGTGTGATTGATTTAATTTATTGCAAATTGCACAACACTATCTCATTGGCTCTATACCGGATGTCACTAGTGGAGCTAGCAGAGCTGAAGAAGCAGTTAGAAGAATTGTCCCGTAAGAACCTTATCAGACCGAGTGTATCTCTCTGGGGTGCACCAGTTATCTTTGTGAAGAAGAAGGATGGAACTATGAGATTGTGCACTGATTATCGACAGTTAAACAAGGTGACAGTAAAGAACAAGTATCTTCTATCACGCATTGATGATTTGTTGGATCAACTTAGAGGTGCTTCTATGTTCTCGAAGATTGATCTTCGTTCCGGATATCACCAGATCCGGGTAAAGGCAGAGGATATTTCGAAGACGGCTTTCCGATCCAGATATGGGCACTATGAGTATCTAATGATCCCATTTTGGCTTTCCAATGCCCCGACCGTGTTCATGAGTCATATGAACCGAATCTCCAACCCATATTTAGATCAATTTGTTGTGGTATTTATTGATGATATTTTGATCTACTCCAAGAGTAAAGAAGAGCACGCAGAGCATTTGAAGATAGTCTTACAAATTTTGAGGGAGCATCAGTTATATGCCAAGCCATCCAAGTGTGAGTTTTGGTTATATGAGATCCAGTTTCTTGGTCACGTCATTTCATCTGCTGGAGTGGCTGTGGATCCGAGTAAAATTGAAGCTGTGCTGGATTGGGAGAGACCCAAGAGTGTGACTGAAATCCAAAGTTTTCTGGGTTTAGCAGGATACTACAGGCGGTTTATTAATGGATTCTCCATAATCGCCTTGCCATTGACTAGATTAACCCGAAAGGGGGTGCCATTTGCATGGACCCTTGGGTGTGATGTGAGTTTCCAAGAACTGAAGGACAAGTTGACTACCGCACCTGTTTTGATTGTCCCTGACACGGAGAAGAGATTTGAGATCTATTGTGATGCATCCAAGTATGGATTAGGGTGCGTGTTGATGCAGGAGTGAAAGGTAGTGGCCTATGATTCTAGACAGTTGAGACCACATGAAGAGAATTACCCTACTCATGATCTTGAGGTAGCGGTTGTGGTTTTCGCATTGAAAATATGGAGGCACTTCTTGTATGGTGCTACTTTCACAGTTTTTAGTGACCACAAAAGCTTGAAGTACATGTTCGATCAAAAAGAGCTTAGTATGAGGAAAAGAAGATGGATGGAATTTCTAAAGGATTATGAGTTTGACCTTCAGTATCACCCTGGAAAGGCAAATGTTGTTGCTGATGCCTTGAGAAGAAAGACCACGGGTGTGGCTAGCATGATGATTGCAGAGTATGATTTGATTGAGGAGTTCAGGGATTTGAGAATTTCTGCGACACCACTTGAGACTTCATACTTCATGACTACGGTTGAAGTCCAAAATTCGTTAATGGAGAGAGTTAAAGTGGCCCAAGTGCTTGATGAAGGGATTCAAATGATGAGAGGGCAAGATTTTGTGTTTACCAATGCTTCTAATGTGAAATACTACAAAGATCGGTTAATTGTTCCTAAGGGGCCAATGGTGGAATAAGTGTTAACAGAGGGCCACATAGGTAAGTACACCATTCACCCAGGTACAACCAAGATGTATCAAGATTTGAAATGAAACTTTTGGTGGTCTAGATGAAGAAAGACATAGCCCAGTTTGTGAATAAGTGTCTTATTTGTCAGAAGGTAAAAATTGAGCATCAGAAGCCTTCTGGTTTGTTACAGCCATTAGATATTTCGGAGTGGAAGTGGATGAGTATATCCATGGACTTTGTTGTTGGATTACCGAGAAGCCAGGCTGGATTTGATTCTACATGGGTTGTGGTTGATAGGTTGACGAAATCCGCCCATTTCATTCCAATCAAGACGACTTTCTCCACAGAGCAGCTAGCCAGACTATATGTCAGAGAGATTGTGAAGCTTCATAGCATTCCCGAAAGCATAGTCAGTAATCGGGATCCGAAGTTTACTTCACGCTTCTGGGAGGCGTTACATGAGGCATTTGGTACTTAATTGAGATTGAGTACTGCATATCACCCGCAGACAGATGGTCAGACAGAGAGGACCATTCAGACACTGGAGGACATGCTGAGAGTATGTATGCTTGAGAAGGGTAATGCTTGGGACAAGTACCTGTCACTGGTTGAGTTCTCATACAACAACAGTTATCATGCTAGTTTGGGCATAGCTCCTTGTGAGGCTTTGTATGGCCATAGGTGTAGAGCACCTACTTGTTGGACGGAGATTGGAGAAAGACAGTTAATGGGGCCAGACTTGGTCCAAGAGACTACCGAGCAGATTGAGATGATCAGAGTAGGCTGAAGAAAGCCCAGAGCCGTCAGAAGAGTTATTATGATGTCAAGCACAGACCCCTTGAGTTCTCTGAAGGGGATCATGTATTCATCCGACTATCACCTACTACAGGTGTTGGGCGTGCCTTAGGAGTGAGGAAGTTGAGTGCACGGTTCATTGGGCCCTACCAGATAACAAAGAGGGTCGGACCGGTGGCGTATTAACTTGCTCTACCTCCCAACTTGGCAAATTTACATAACGTCTTCGATGTGAGTCAGCTCCGCAGATATATATCTGATGATTCACATATTGTACAGCCCGATGACATAGAGGTTAAGAAGGATTTGAAGTTTGTTGTTGGACCTTCTAAGGTTCTTGCTCAAGATGAGAAACGGCTTCGAATAGAGTTATTCCCATGATCAAGATTCAATGGGAAGGATTTACACCTGAGGATGCCACATGGGAGCGGGAGGATGATATTCTCCGGCGTTATCCCGATTTTGATATCAGGTATGATCCGATTTTGAGGACAAAATCTTTTTAAAAGGTGTGGTGAATATAATAACCCTAATTATATGACTTTTAAATTAGAGGGTTATGATGAGCACCTTATGGTCATAAATGAAACGAGATTGAAATTCTAAGAATTTTGGTACCTATATTGAGGGTATTTTACACAGGTGAATTTTGATCTGTTAATTTTGATTGCTGACGCAGTAATAGTCAGTAGAATAGCTTCAAGTGAGCAAATTATAGTTAGAGAGCCAATCTAACGATATAAACATAATTAATGAGGTTAGGATATGATTTGATGAACATTGATACCCATATTGGAGTATTTTTGAAAAGTCACTTCTGTCGGGTATTTTGTACTGCTGTAGCAGGAGCCGGTAGAATCCCGTAACGGGAAAAAGATGAGAAAATGGAAATAAAGACCAATATATGCCTAAAAATTCATAATTAGACCAAAAATGTTAAAGTTAAGAAGATTATGAAATCCGAGTACTGTTAAGAACACCGGTAAAGACTACAGTGCAATTAAACATCTGTTAGTGGATCTGTGATCTACTAATCGAATTTTTGAGTTATGAACATAATAATTAGACAAAATTAATGTTAAGTACTTAAAGTTAGAGTCTTGGGGGCTTTCGAGAAAAAATTTGACAACGGTTCAGATAAAAATTACACCGTGTCTCACTAAAGGACAAAGTGCCACTAAAGTGACATGGCACCACTAAATAGGGCACCCTTCCCCCTCTTCCTGAATCAGCAGCCCCCTTCTCTCTTCTCTCTAAAATTCAAACTTCAAACTTTGCTCTCACTTCTCTCTAAGATTCCACCTCCAAAACCTTTCCAAATCACCAAATCTCCTTCACCAAACTTGTTCCCCTCTGATGCACCCGAGCTGACTCGCTTGGATTGGGCATTTCCATAATTTATTTCTTTATTTAGAGAATTTTAATAATTACTAGTTATTTCCTTTTGTTATTTTAGATTATGTTTGAGTGTGCGTTGATTGTGCGTTAACTCCTTTGATTGCGCATGATTATAGTTATTTACTTTTTTTGTTATTTTGTTTTTGCCTATTTAAGGCTTGGAGAACCCTATTGTTATTTGGTTGTTTTTAAATTAAGAAAACAGAATAGTATTTTCTCGCAATCCTTGTATTTGTTTTTACTTCTGTTTAGCCAATTGGTTACTGCTTCGACATTATTTGGTAATCAGAGCTCTGGTTGTCACATAAATGGCTAAACCGAACAATGGCGGTCGAGGTCAAGGTCGTGGACGACAGGGTCGAGGCGACGACGACGATAGAGGGCATGTTAACACCCTTAACGTCGACGGAAAACAACCACACATTGACGTGCGACACACCGTAATTGTAGCAATGGCTGCTACATTGGCAGAACATGGTAGGGGAATTCAGGATCTCGAACAACTATTTGCTCAAACACAGTTGGACGAGTCAGATGAAGGAAGGGAATCTGAAAGATCATCTCATGAGGAGGAAAGGAGCAAAAACTCATTCTGGAATTGGAATGAGGAGGGACGAGGACGAAGTCAACCTCGAAATCAATCCTTTTTGCTAATATTGGGGTGAAGATTGAGATCCCGGAATTTGAGGGCACCACTCATACAGATGAGTTTATCGACGGGTCACACACCGTCGAAAAGGTCTTTGACATCATAGACTTGACAGAAGACCAGAAGGTCCCGATCTATGATGAATATGATGAAGAGCAAGATGGTGAGAATCCTGTTATGGATGCTCCAATTTATGACGAGTTCCCTATCTACGATAAATATGATTGGGAGCAAGACGACGAGAATCCAGAGGTAGAAGAAATCTCTTATTGATTTCGGTGGAAAATCAGTTATTAGAAATTCTAATATCTCTAACGACAAAGATGAAGTTCTACCCTAGTATTATGAATTTGGGGACAACAAGCATAACAACCTCATGCTCCATGGAGATAAAGATTTTACTTTTGATAAAAGTTTAATTGGAGATCGTCAAGGGCAATGGGAATTACTGTTACATCAGACGAAAATTTCCAAAGATAGATCACAGATGCGATCATTGAACCAAACTATGGGCAATAGTCCTTTTGGAATAGTTTATGGGTTTTGTCCAGTTACTCCCTTAGAAGAACTCACAATATTTCTAGTTCCCAAGCAGTTCAATACGAATGCAGACGAGCGTATCAAGAAAGAATTGCATTCACAAGTCCTAATCTTAATTAGGGAATTTGGTGATATTGTACCAGAAGAATTGCCACCTGGGTTACCACCTGAAGAAGTTCATATCAATGAAGACGAAGCAGATTCGAGGGCGAATCTTTTTCAAGTGGGAGAGAATGATGCACCCGAGCTGACTCGCTTGGATGGGCATTTCCATAATTTATTTCTTTATTTAGGGAATTTTAATAATTACTAGTTATTTCCTTTTGTTATTTTAGATTATGTTTGAGTGTGCGTTGATTGTGCGTTACCTCCTTTGATTGCGCATGATTATAGTTATTTACTTTTTTTGTTATTTTGTTTTTGCCTATTTAACGCTTGGAGAACCCTATTGTTATTCGGTTGTTTTTGGTTAAATAAAATTAAGAAAAGAGAATAGTATTTTATTGCAATCCTTGTATTTGTTTTTACTTCTGTTTAGCCAATTGGTTACTGCTTCGGCATTACCCTCACTCTCCTCTTCACATCCATACCATTTTCATGGTGTGAAGAAAAATTTCGTGGTCAATATCCTCATGAACAGCCACAGTTTTGAAGGTTCAAGGAGCTATGGAGTTGTGTTCTTGAGTTATCTTGAAGAACATCACTTGTGTGTTTGATTCTCTTGAGTTTTTGTGAAAGTTTCCTAAACTTTTCTTGAAAAATCTCATCTTTCTCTCTTGTGTTCATGAGCTCTAACTCTTGAGCATATTTTTGAAGGAGTGTTTTTGTTTAAAGGAGCATCTTTGTTGGTAAAAAGTGGAGCTTGGAGCTAAATGTGTGAGCTTGAAGATGTAAGCTTTCCTTTGGGAAAAGATGACCCAAAAATCCTTTCCTCCTCCCTTTTAATCCTCGTTTTTGTCTTGTGTTTAGGGAAAATGTTGTTTAAAATTTTAAAGAAAGAGTTTTGATGATTGTTCTTGAGGGTGTGTGAGTTTTGAACTAAGAAATGGTTGATTTGATGTGTAAAGGTACAACCTTTGGATCCTTGTATGGATTTCATGGAAAAGGATGAACTTGGACCCTAAAAGAGACACATGATGATTCTGACCTCTTGAGTATAAGGTGGATTAGTTGTGTTAAAAATAAGGTAATCATGGATTAGTGGATTAATTAAGTGTTGGGACTAATTAACTAAAGAAAGGACAAAGAAAAAAGCTTTAAAACCTTAATTTACACCCTAACTTTGGAGGGTGATATCTCCCTCATCCCTTCGTAAAATGAGGCTCATGATACCTCATTTTAAATCTGGATATGTTATCTATATTTTCATAAAATTTGAGAGTATTATGTGTTGTGGTTTGTCCAGAAAGTGAATTTGAGTTCAGACTGCCCAAACTCGCGTTGTGCAGGGACAATTCCAAAGGTCCAACTTCTAAAATTCATATATCTCTCATTAATTACTCAAATTAAGCTTATGATACCTATAATTAAAGCCCTAGGTGTAAAATACAACATATTAAAATTTGAAATAAATCAGACTTGTGGAACTCTCACAGGGATGAAAACTATGAGGGATGTTGGGATCCCCTGCACTGCCTAAAAACAGATTTGTGAGTTGAACTTCCACGAATTGTTTCTCCCTCAATTATTACTCAAATTGGGCTCATAATATCTAGAATTAAAGATAAAGGTGTATAGTTGTCTGCATAAAAATTTGAGAGTAATTGGTTTATTAGAGTTTCCAGAATCGCAGAAATGGTAAGGATGTTTAGGGCTCTGTTCGGAGTTGACAAATAGCTTTGCTTGTCCAACTCCAAATGGTGATAACCGGAGCTAGAAAACTCCAAATGAGGCATGTGATACCTTTTTGTAAAATTAATTGAGTCTAGATTAACATACTAAAAGATGAGAATTTTATAACAAGTGAGTTGCGCTCAGTGATTAGAAAATAGAAGCGTGTACAATTATGGGAAAACCGTAAAAGTGATATTTAGGCTAATTGGGCTTAAGGGAACCCTTAGTAACTTATAATAATCATATATATGGCTTGGATATGTGAAAATAATCTAATTTTCCTAAGTGAGCCTTGCATGTGATTCTAAGCTAGGTAAGTAATTGAAGATTGAGGTGACTTGTAATAATGCACTAAAATATGTAATAAGTAATAATTGGTCTAGACTTGTAATGGACATATTGTTGGCATATGAGTATGAAAAGTGGAATCATTAAATGATTAAGTCGTGGATATGACTTGATTAATTAATATGTAATTAATGATGTGAATGGTTCTTACTCTAGGTGTGCCTAGAGAACCTTACACTTGAAGATTGTGTTGGAGCATACGTACTATATTGGAGTGTGGGCTTGTGCTAAGCTCCCTGAGGTCAGCTTCTAGTTCTAGTTGACTCCTCTCTCTTATGGCCCCACCATGATGGTGGGCATTATGGTTGTATGAAAGTATATGGTATGATGTATATGTGCATTCATTCACATTCATATAGATGTTATCTGATCTTGATGTTATGATGATGCACTTATGATATATGTTATGAGGATCCTGGCCAGTGATCATGATATGTAGGCTGCCTATGACTTGACTCTGGGAGCTATTTCATACTGAGATTATGTTGATTGTCTATGGCTTGACCCTGGAAGTCACACATGTGTAACCGTCTATGGCTTTGATCCTGGGGTTAAACAAGGATGATATGATGATGCTATGTTTATGTTGTATGCTTGTATTATATGCTTTATATCTTACTTGTCATGCAGGAAGTGGGCTCATGGGATTAAAGGATCCTCTATGAACCTTGAGCTTACTGAGATGTTGTTATCTCACCCCGTTTGGGGACATCATTTCAGGTACCCAGAGCAGTGGTGATGCTTCTAGGGGCAAGGCCCCTGCATTGGAGTAGTTGATGATGCAGCTGATATTTTATATTATGTTTAGACTTATGACGACATGTAGATTTGTTTAACATTCTTAATTATTGTATTGAGATTATGTATGGATTTATTTAGGCTCATGATTGTATCCTTAGAGCCATGGATGATTTACTGATGTTATGCTTTAGGATTAATATAGACTTGATGTATGCATTCAGTTAATTTGGGTATGAAGACTTATTGTTTGTATTGACCCATTGAGGGGATTGCAGTCTGTGTGGGACTTGCAAGCTATCTGTTTAAATTATTGTATCAATCAGGTTAACTGTGTGTGTTGGACCAAATTCTCAATTATCTGAAATACAGCCATTATGCTGTCCGTGAGGCTCCGTTAGGAATGACACTTGATGTCATATCTTGATGGTCAATGACCACTAATACTGGCTCATGGGATTAATTAGTATAAGTATATTTAGATTTATGCTTTCGCTATATCTAACGTGATCGTTTTTATAAATGATTTCAGAAAATATTTTAGAAAAAGTTTACTCGAACTTTTATAAGAAGCTTTATTTCTTTTTCAAATAAAGTCTTCCGTTGTGTATGCTAAATATCATGTATGTTAACAACCGGAGTACTACGGGGTGTTACAATAGTCTCATGTCTATGATGCAGAGGCGAATGGAACAAATGGAGAAGCTTATACGAAGGATGATGACGAGACTCAGTCCCCGGGACCTAGGTGATGACCATTATCATGAAGATCATCCAGTTGCATGAATTTTGTTAATATTGTTTGGATGTATATAACATAGACTTTTGTACATATAAGACTCTTTTGATTAGTATATGACATAGACTTTTGTCTATATATAAGACTTTTTTGATTAGTATATGTCTTGGATACATATAAGACTCTCTTGATTAGTATATGACAGGGACTTTTGTATATATAAAACAGTTTTTATTCGTATATGTCTTGGACTTGTATACATATAAGACTCTTTTGATTAGTATATGACAAGGACTTTTGTATATATTTTAAATTAAATTAAAATTCATATATCTTTATTTATTTATTTTAATCTTAAGACGTAAAAATATCGGAATAAAAGATATGATAATCTTCATGATTGGACAACAATAATTAATGCAAAAAGGAATACAAACCAATAAAATAAATGTGTTGCGCAATTGCATAGAAAGTTTGTTGTGCTTTTATCCCCCCCCCCCCCAATTGGTTAATAGAAAAATTCAACTAGCACGATTTAGGCTTTGTTTGGGAGTTGGTTTTAGAAGGGAAAGGAAAGCAAAGGAAAGGGAGGGTTTTAATAAGCTCTTCCCTAATTTGTGAGTTTAAAAAAATGAGGAGAAGAAATTGGGGATTTTTACTAAACCCTTCAAAACTCTCATTCTTCTTAAAATTAAAGTTCCCCCAATTTGGAGGGTTTGAGGGGGGAATATTAAAAATTACTTATCTACCCTTAGCATTAAAATGTGAAAATTACATAAATGTGAATCATTTTTAAATGTGACATTATTAGAAAAGTCTTAAATACCAACAAAATTTATCGATGAAAAATATTTAGTCAAAAATAATGATGAAATTTTGACGAAAATCATATACGTTAAAAAATTTCCGCTAAAACTAAAGACGATATTAGAGACGGAACCAGATTTTTCCATAGTCACTGACATAAAATTTTTACGGAAAAAAATTCAGTCAAAATTGTTGATAGAATCTAAATTCCGTTAAAACTTTCAACGAAAATATTTACGTCCAAAATTTTGACGAAACACATTTCTATCGAAAAGTTTCGACGTAAAACAATTACGTCAAAATTTTTACAGAAATCATTTCCATAAAAAATTTTCGCAAAAATTTCAACGAAAAATATTTCCATCAAAATTTGTGACTAAAAACATTTCAGTAAAAAATTTTGGTGGAAATTTTTTTTTGACAAAATTCTTTACGGAATCTAAATTTCGTCAAAGCATTTCCATCAAAATATTTCACAAAAAAACATATGCATAAAAAATTTTGACGAAAAATATTTCCATCAAAATTTTTGACGAAGCACATTTCAATCGAAAAATTTTTACGAAAACAAATTTCATCAAAATTCTTTACAAAAATTAAATTCAGTCGAAAGTTTTCGACAGAAATACTTTCGTTAAACTTTTTGACAAAAAAAATTTCGTCAAAATTTTTAACAAAACACATTTCCACCAAAAAATTTCGACGAAAAATGTTTCCGTCAAGTTTTTTAATAAAAAGCATTTCTATCAAAATTTTCAACGGAACACATTTCTGTCAAAAAAATTTGACAAAAAATATTTTCGTAAAAAATTTTGACGAAAAATATTTCGATAAAAAATTTTGACGGTAAAAATATTCTGTCAAAATTATTTACAGAATCTAAATTTTGTCGAAAGTTTCAAGTGAAACATATCCTTCAAAATTTTTGACAAAATATTTTCCGTTGAAATTTTTGTGAGAACACATTTCTGTAGAAATTTTGAACGAAAAACATTCCGTCAAAATTTTTAACGGAATTCTTTTTTCGTTTAAAATATTTGATGGAGGAGATCATTTTCGTCAAAACTTTTGACGAAAACTAAATTTCATCAAAAATTTCGATAGAACATTTATTTTTGTAAAAATTTTCATCAAAGAAAAAATTTCGTCGCTTTTCAACGAAAATATTCCGACGAAAAAATAATTTTGTGATGAAATTTTCGTCGTTTGCAACGTAGAATTTTCGTCAAAAATATGATCTTTTTTTGTATTGTGAAAAGTACATAAATAATTTTGTTAGAAATTTTAATTTTAATTTAAATTTAGTTTGTAAAATATAATAATTATATTAATTTTAAAAATGGGGTAAAATGGTAAAAATATCTCATTAACTCTCTATTTTTTTCTCTTACCATTTTTTTAACTGTCAAGCAAAGGAAGAGAATACTCTTCAATTTCCTTCCTTTTCTTCCCCTCCCTTCCCCTTAGATCCTCTTCCTTTTCTTTTCCTCCAAACTCGCAAACAAAGCCTTACGCTAAGCAATGTCAGACTCATATATAAACTACTCTCTAAAAATCACATTTTCTATTTCTAAAGATCAAATTTAAAATCTCTAATTAAAAATAACAAATTTATATTACTTTAAATTGCCTTAGCGTCAATATCAATAAATCATGTCATAATTATAATCATAATGACAACATATGAAGACAGTTGGATTCGGTAAGAAAGGATTTGGTAGTCTCCATCAGTTGGACTTTTCCATAAAAGGCTAAGCAAGTGTAATGTCTCGTTATTACTATATAGTATTTCACCCACGTGATCGGTGATCCCCTTTGTTGAAAAGCCAAGTTTATTTCATTTTATTGAATGTGGATGTGTGACCAAATAGGAGTTTCAGTGCTTGTTGACTCGATTTCATAAGGATTTTGCTTCTCTAATGTTCCGGGATTAGTTGTTTTCCAACAAGGAAAAACAAAATGTGGTGAAAATTTCTGTTGCATGGTATTTAAAATTTGGGAAATCAGTTTGTCATCTGTAGGAATGACACTATTTCTTATTGCAACAAGGATCCGGTTCCGTATCCTAAGAATAAAATTTTATATTCTGATTTTTTTTTTAAACGTGAGATCCACGTTTAATTTGTATGTTCAGGTAAAATGTTCTTATTATATGACATGGCAAAAAATGAACTCTTAAAATTTCTGTCCCAATAATTTTGTAGTCCCCAAAAAAAAAAAAAAACTCAAAAGTAATAAAACAAAAGTTGGTAATCACCAATCATCATGATTGGACACCTCAGAAATGGAATACGAAAACGAAAGTGATGTATCCAAAAAATAAAAAAGTATGAAAGTTATTGAATAATTGCATGATAATTTTAAAGGAGTCATTATTTTGTTGGCTGACTGTTAAGTACGTGGTTGCATAATTGCGTAATAAGTTAAAATAGCCATTTTATTTCCAAAAAAAAATAATTTAAAATAGCCATTATATTAAAAGTAGGCAGTTGCATAATTGCATAGGTAGGCTATCCTTTAATTTACATGTATCATTATCAATATACCATAAAACTTCGACGTAATTAATTACATAGTTTTCGTCAAAATTATTATCATATTAATTTTTAAATTTAATTAAATTAAGATTAATGTGACGATGGCTTAATTTTTAGAGGATGAAATTTAATTAAATTGATACTTCTATAACAACATATCAGGATGATAGCATGAGCTGTAAATGAGTTGAGCCAATGTCTAGCTTGAAAAAAAATGATATTAAAACTTGGTTCATTTATTTAAACGAGCCGAGTTTAAAACTTGGGCTCAAATTTTAAGTTGTTTAAAAATGTAAAACTTAAGATTAACTTGTTTATACCTAGATTATTTTATTTTTAATTATCAAATTTATTCTTGAAGTATTTTTAAATTTATTATTTATTATTTGTTATTTAATAAATATTTTCATATATACTAAAAATGAAAAAAAAAATAAGAAGGGTAAAAATTATAAAAGAATCTTTGAAAAAATTTAACAATTGTAATTTTCTAGATAAAATTATAATTTATTAAGTAATAAAATATAAAAACTGTTCTTAATTATATTCATCAGCTATTAATTCATCAACATGTATCTATAAAGCTCGAGGTTGATTTTTATTATAAAAGTAAACTTATTTATTTATTAAAGCAAACAAACATGTGATTAAGTATTTAACCAATCAAATTCTAATAATTTATAGATAGTTGAACTTATTACACCTCTGTCA
Organism: Gastrolobium bilobum; assembly: GCF_033153095.1. NCBI lineage: Eukaryota > Viridiplantae > Streptophyta > Magnoliopsida > Fabales > Fabaceae > Gastrolobium > Gastrolobium bilobum. The sequence continues at coordinate 441,738 of NW_026898686.1, forward strand.
GCGACAATGGAAAATGACGAAAGAAGGATGCAAGAGTAAGCAACGCCACACTTATGAAATTTTATTTATGTCAGTATATTTAGTAGTGGGGTTGGGGCGGTGTTTCCAAAAAAAAAAATTTAAAGAAAATTTTAAATGTATTAAAAAATAAAAGAATATATAAATAAATAGTCTCTTTGAAATTTTTGGATACTCAACAAATATTACGGGGTTCAATTTAATTTTTTAGAAAAAAAATGGAATGGTGATCCCTTTAAAATTCAAAATAGATCCATATTAATTTTTTTTTTAGGGATTAACGTGGATCTTCTTTGAATTTCAAAGGGATCACGATGTCGATCAATTGGTCTATTTTAGAATTCAAAGGAATCACAAGTTGATTTTTTTAAGAGATTAAATTGGACCTCATAATTTTTATTGAAAATCCAAAAAATACTTTACCTTTTTTTTTTCAAAGATTTTTGTCTGCACTTGTACACAGTGACACAAGTGAAGGTCCGCCTATGAGAATAAGTAACAAGCATCATGGTCTAAATAAATTTTGGCAAGAAAATAAATTTATATATTAATAAAGAGAAATAGTAATATCATATTATAGGAGATTATTATTTTATGCCATAACTTCGATAATTATACTATTATTTTCTTACTCTCTTTTTTTTATTAACGATGGATCTCGTTATTTTGTGTTTTAATATAAAATATACCCTGAAGAAGCCCGTTAATAAATATACCAAGGCAAAGCATGCGTTACGCCTAGTTATTATTATGTTCTACATTTTCACCTACCTCGTCCCCATCTATTGAAAAGCCAAGTTTACATTATTCTATTAAAAGTGGCCGTGAGACTTGATGTTGATGTAATTGGGCTTTGTTAACTTATTAAGAAATAAAAAAATAATTATTAAATTAAAAGTATAATTTTCTTAAAAAATTAAGGAATACATTTTTAAATAATTAAAAATATTCAATAAGATATATTAAACGTAATTTAATCAATACTTTTAAAGTTCTTACTAACAAAACTATATTATTTTATTAAAAGTAGTAATAATTTATATCAAGGTATAAATTATGAATTTTGTTAATCTCATACAATAGAAGAGAAGTTATCTCATGCTATAGAGACAATCATATATAAGACTCCCCCATTTAAAAAAAAAAAAATTAATATGAAAATCGATGTATGTATAGAAGAGAAAAATATTCTCCTATAACCTAAAAGTTTATTTTCCCACACATTATTTTCTTAAAAGTAAATAGTGTATGTTAACTGTTATCAATCGGTGAATCACCGTCTCATCTGCTGTAGAATCAATCAATATATCATTCCATAATTGCACAACGTCAAAATATCAAGATGAAAGGATATCTTAATCAGCACTTCCAAAATGGAAAAAAGATATGCATACACCTTCAATTGGACATCTCCAGTACAAAAGATACCGAATCATCCACAACTGAGAAATATTTTTTTATTTTTTTTTTGCGTAAAATACTTTTTGATCCTCAATAAATATTATGGTGTTTAATTTAATTTTTTAGAAAAAAAATTGATTCGTGGTTTCTCTGAAATTTAAAATAAACTCATGTTAATCCTTTTGAGGGATTAACGTTGGTCTTCTTTGAATTTCAGAGATATCACAATTTCGACTAACTGGGTCTATTTTAAATTTCAGAAGGACTACAAGTCAACTTTTTTTTCTAAGAGATTAAAATGTGCCCCGTGATTTTTGTTGAGGACCTAAAAGATACTTTACTCCCGGGACCCGCCCCGAATCAGATTAGTCGCGAAGCGATGAACCGATTGGAATATCTCAAAAATGAAGAAGAATACAAACAAGAAAAGAACACTTCTACTTGGTAAATTTATCATAATCCTTATGATCTAGGGATAGACATAGGGTAATGTGCAATCTTTAAATTCTTGATCTTAATGCATATTTTCTTGGGGAGTAATCGGGAAACTAGAGTTCTTTCAAAATTACATAGATTTAGGGTAACAAGAAATTGAGCCCTAATTAACTTAGAAATAATTGATTGACATTATATTAAGAACAGATTCTTGATAATTTAATTCATTGCATATAGAGAAGATTGGAGGAAGTCGAAATCTTAACTATGCTTGTTTTTAAATTCTTAATCAATCATCTTTTCAATTGCTTTCTAATTTTGAATTTTAATTTGCATGTTATTAATTGTTTTTAATTTCACTTCTCTTCATCTCATTCTTTGTTGTCTAACTAAATCGTTTTTAGCGAACTAGTGCTTGAAAACCAATCCTCGTGGGAATGATCTCGTACTCAGTACACTTTTTTTTTGGTGAGGTACTTAGTACACTTTTATTACTTTTACGTCTGGTGCACTTGCCGAAGTCACAACAAGTCTTTGGACATAAAAAAAAATAATCAAGAGTCAACTGAGCTATTACAATAGAACGATTATTTGTTAAGAATAATAATAATTTCACAATTTCAGACAATGATTATTTTTAAGATTTTATTCCTATAGCAATGCAAAATAATCTTGCCTCATTTATTATTATTATTTTGATATAAAATATAATTAATTATACCTAATAAACATTCCGCTCATTCAAGAAAAATCCACATAACACAATATCTGAATAATTATATGCAAAGATAATATGTTTCACTTTCTAATTTTCAGTTTTTCTATCGTCTTTAGACCCACCAATTACAGTAACTTCACACTTTCACACCATGGTGCACGAGGAAGTTATGGTTGTCTTCTTGTTTGCTGTATGACTGTGTTTTATATTGTATGTCATTGAATGAGAGTTTGTATATATGATTATGCTGTGAAAGTGTGGTTTATATCGTATGTCATTGAATGAGAGTCCGTCGATGTTTGTGTCTACACTTGCCCACACTTGCACAAGTGTGGGTCCGCCAATGACACTGAGTACTCAATGTGACAGTTGCACAAAAAAATGCTCTCCACAACATAAGGCAATAGATAACTTCAACAGAGAAAAATAAGAGGAGGATTCCCCATGGAAAAGGGATGCTTTGTAACTGTGTTGAATTGAAAGTCCATAATTCCTTAAAGTGAATTATATATAAATATACATGAAATAAGAGTTAATTCCATTACGAGACCAATGAATAAACTGGTCGTACAAGTTGAGATCATTCGATTAATGGATGACTCTGGTGGAATATGATAAGTTATTATCGTGAACGCATCCGGTCCTCGGGTGGTTCCGGCTATTTGTAATGTGATGATAAATATATATATATATATATATATGTGTGTGTGTGTGTGTGTGTGTGTGTGTGTGTGTGTGTGTGTGTGTGATTGTATATGTAGGCTTACCTTGTATTTTATGATGCATTGTAATGTGTAGATTGAATGTGTGTATGTTGTAATTATTTTGTTGTGTTGAAAATCTGTTTAGTATGGCTGTCAGTTGATTAAATTATGTTTATTAATTCTATTGATTTCCTACTGTTTGTTTGATTGAATTATTTTACGGATCCTGTCAATTCTCTGTTGTATTCTGAAAATTCATGAAATTCAGTATTGGTTTTTGAAAGAAGATTATGATAAAGGAATGTGAGTACGTCTGTGAATGCTATGATACTTGGAGATATTACTCCGAGAGTATCAGGTTAACGGGAGAAAGACGAATTTCCGTAAGAATGTAGCATTGAATTATATGGTAAATTCTGTAAGGTTAATGGTAAACTGTGAATGATTTACTAAATTAAATAAAGTTGTTTATAAGTGGTTGTGTGTTTACATATTTATTTTTTTACTGTTGTATGTTTACAAATTATTGATAAGTTATCTGTTTAATTTAAATATGTTAAATTGCTTGTCAAATAGTAATGAGTACATGTAAATTAACCGTAAGATGTAATTGAACTAGATTTAATAATATGGAATTTTGTATGTTGTGTGTTATATGTTTTGTCTGAAAAACTGTATGCGTAATCTGTATGTTTCTGCTACTTTATGTGTGCCGACCAATTATGCAGGAAGTGAGCTTAAGATTGGGAGACTATTCTATAAACTTAGAGTTTACTGGGATTTTATATATCACCCCGTGTTATGGGCACACATTTCAGGTTCTTCTTTGGGAGACGAGTCTTCAAAGAATAAGTGACGTGAAAAGGAAGGCAGAGACATCAGGAGCTGCGCGAATGATTAACATTTGTGTTTATGTGTGTATGTTTGTGCTTCGGATACATTATGTATTTGAGTTGAAAATAATATTGGTACGACTGTATATAATTTATAGAAAGTCATATCGTTAAAGGTTTGGATATGTTACGTACAGCAAAATATGTCTGTATGTTACAAGTTTGCCGTGAGTAAGTAGGAATCTATGGATAGATTCTAAAGATGTAATATGAATTAGTTATGTATTGGTTAAGTCTGGATATCAGGTTTAAAATTTTGGATAGACCGATAAATAGAGGTTTTGCTGTCTGTTTTTACTAAATTGATAGTTGTTACAATTTGGTGTTAAGTTTAAATTCTATACAGTTATGGGGTTGTATAGTTTATTGTAATGTTGTTAACATAAAGGATACAAAGGGAAAGTTTTCATTACTCACGTAGTTTCAAGAGACCTATTATGATATTTCTTAAGTCTTCTACTATTTTAATCATTTAAGTGCGCATCTGTACAGTTTTTGTGTGGCGTTCCGGTTAGGGAAATCGGGGTGGTACAAATCAACTCTAACTCCGTAACAGAATCAAAAAGTTTTTTTGGCACATCATCCTCTGCAATATTTATGGGCATTTCCCTTTTCGCATCAGCCTGGAATGGATCACTCATGTCATTTGAGTCTAACTCACTAGACTTGGGGATAATATTCTGGGTTTTGGTTTTTATAACTCCTCTCCACCCTTGTTGGGATGTAGGGTATAATATATAATAAACGTGTTCCGCCATTTGAGCAAGTATAAATGGGTCGTAACCACGTATATCTCCTTGTCCAATGGACCTCAATATTTCTATATTGGTCCACTTTTGTCCCACGTGGGGTGTTATCAAACCAATCACATTTAAAAGAGTAATTGACTTGCCCCACTTGTAATCCAGCTGAATTATGTCAACTAACTTCCCGTAATAGTCGCCCTCAACCTTATCGACTTGTCCACCTCGACAACATACACCATAATTGCAACATGATGTATTTTCATTCACTTCTACTGTTGCAAACCTATACTTGTTGATTATATATTTCCTGAACTAGGTGATAAATCTTGCAGCTCCAGCAGATAAACTTCACAGAACATCATGTGCAGCTGATTAGTTTTGCGTGAAGTACTCCTTAAACCATTAAGGAAATTGAAAGGTAACGAATTGATTAACTTCGGAATCTGGCCATGAAGGATTATTCGATCGGTCTATTTCGAAAAAAATCTTTAACAAGAAAAAAAACTTACCATGATGACAGCCCCTAAAAAATACACAGTCGCATAATGGAAACACCATCTCTAAAAACAAATGAAATCTTACTTTATGTATGGAGCGGCCTCTGGCGAGTTGTTTATAATGTACCACTCCGCTACTTGCTTATCTCTTCCTTCCAAAACTAAATTGCTTTGCCTTCCCACATCTCGACCTGGATAGTTAAATATTTATATCTTAGCACTCGTATCACTGCCATCATCATTTCGAGGGAATCCTTTCCATCTTGATAGAAATTCAGGAGGATAATAGTACAATGTAAATTTACCAATCTCTTCGATGAGACATGCTTCAACGATAGGTCCTTCAACATGCCTCAAATTACTGACCTTGACCTTCAGTGTGCGTACAAACCTGTGAACACAATATAGGGTACTTATAATCTGTATCACCATGTGACACAATTAAATGCCTGAAGAAAAACCTAACCTTTCAAACAAATACATCCATCTATATTGTTGTGGACCTCCAACCCTTGTTTCTTAGGCCAAGTGAACATGAAAATGTTCGATTGAGTAAAAAAAGGTAGGAGGAAACACCATATCTAACTTGCATAGAATTATTGGCACGCTCGCCTCCAGGAATTAAGTTGAGAAGCATAAATTTCTCTAAAGAGCATTGCAAATTTAATCAAGATATTCCACACATGCTTCAGTAATTCTTTGAAGGCCCACAACAATAATCTCTGAAAGAAAACGTGACAATCATAACTCTTTATCCTGAATAACTTTGACTCATTCATGTCAACACACCCGGACAACTTCGATGTATAACCATTTGAGAATTTAAGATCATTAATTGAACTCAACAATTCTAATTTTTTGTCTTTATTCAGTGTGTACGACTCTTGAGGTTTGAAAATCTGGCCCATTGGGGTTTCAACCAAATGCAAACTAGGTCTTTTGCAAATTGCTTCTATGTCCAATCTTGCGTTTAGATTGTCCTTCATCCTTCCCTTGGTGTCCATCACAGTATATAAAATATTGCAAAACACATTCCTCTCAATATGCATTACATCAAGGTTATGTCTTGACAATTGATCTTTCTAGTATGGTAGATCTCAAAGGATGTTGTGTTTGTTCCAATGGTGATCAACGCCATATCCATCCAGTTTGTAATTATGGGCTTTCTCTTCAACACTTGGATTATACTTCAACCTCTTCCATATTTCTTGGCCACTTAACCGACGAGGTGTGTCTAACCTTTCGACAACACCTCTCTTAAAGTCTTTTTATTTCCTTTATACAGGTGATCGAGTGGCAGGAATCGTCGATGAATGTCGAATCGAGAGACCTTACGACTGTGTTTCAAGCTAAAATCCATATTATGTTCCAAACATACTAGACATGCAAGCTTCCTCGATGTCTGCCATCCGCTCAATATATGCAGGAAAATCATTTTTTGTCTACATCAAGGCAGCCCGCATGGTGAAATTCTTCCTCAATGATACATCATACATCAGAACTCCTTGAATCCATAACATGTTCAACACGTCTATTAGAGGCCTGAGGTATACATCCATCTTCTTTTTTGGGTTGGAAGGTCCAGGAATTAATGTCGTAAGAAACACAAACTCTCTTTTCATGCATATCTAAGGTGGGAGATTATATGGTGTCACTATCACAGGCCAACAAGAATAATTCATACCCATCTAATTGAAAGGAACAAACTCATTTGAACATAAACCAATATGCATATTACAGGGATCCGCTGCAAATGAAGGATTCGCCTCATCAAAATAAACCCAAGCTTCAGTATCTAACGGATGCCTCACAAATTTTTCATCCCTACGATGCTCCTGGTGCCATCTCATGTGAGCAGCTATTTTTTCTGATGAATACAATCTCTGAAGTCTAGTGATGTGCCTCTGGCATATGTGGTTTTCCAAGCTAAAAATAATAAGGATTAAGTCATAAAAGAGCAGATTTTATACATATTTGCTTTTTATATTGACTTTTCCATATCAGTCTTATTTCTCACTTATTTGTTATTTTTATAAAGGAAAAAAAGAAGGAAAATATGAAACCGAGAAAAGAAGATTACCGCGCGAGTCTGCGCGGGTTGTGGCGCGAGGCCGCGCCAGTTGTTCCCTGCTATTTTCCAGAGTTTTGGCGTGATTCTGCGCCGTGGTGGCGCGATTCCGCGCCAGTTTGCAGAAAGACCTGACCGCGTGTTTTGAAGGGCAATTTTGGAACAACACATGAGAGGAATACAAAAAAAATGTTGAACAGAGAGACGAAAGAGGAAAGTGATTCGTACGACGAAGGAGAACAAGGATTCCAGTTGGAGGAGAAGAGCATAGGATCATTCTTCGTTTCTCATAGTAGTTTTATTTTGAATTCTATTTTATAATTGTATGTCAGTTATGTCTATGGCTAGCTAATTTTTATTATTGTGATAAGGGTCACAACCCTTGATGTGAACCCTTTGTAGTTTGATTAATTTTTATACTTGTTTATTCCAATTGAATTTATTTTCCTTTGCTCTTCATCTTTTAATTCTTCTAGAATTGATCACTCTATCGGGATTGTGAGGGTTAGGGTTTTCAATAGGGATATTGGGATTCTAATTCCAGACAAAAAGGAAAGTAACAGTTCATGTATGCAGTAGGGATAGGCTACATGAACCGCAAACGTTAAGGATTCACCGATTCAAAAGTTTAACCTAAAAGGAATTTCTAAGGGATTAGGATTCTAATAGGGTTAATAAAGTTAAGATCACTAAGGAATTAGGGCTTAACTAATCAATTAAAAGATGGTGAATTGTTTGATCAATGGTTAAATTAAATGTAAACATTAATTCAGATTGCAAGGTGGGGATCATAAAGGTGTTGGCGTCTCTTTACCGCAATAATTCTCTTAAATATTTTCTCAATCTTAATCTGTTGTTTTCAAGTTTTAAAAAGAATCTTTGAATTATTCACAATTATTGAATTGTTCTAAATTTTCACAATTTACAATTGTTCTCAAACCAATTTTATTAATCCAACAAGAGAAGAATAGTTATAATAATTTCGGTGCCTCAATCCTCGTGGAGACAATACTCTACTCATCATTTTATTACTTGGAACGATCGGTACACTTGCCAATTTTTTGCAACAAGTTTTTGGCTTTGTATGAATTTCTGGCATGATATTGGATGGGCATAAGTAGATTTCATGATTGCTCATTTGTCTGAATTTTATGCTTGAATGATTAATGATGCCTGATGTTTCTTTTGAGAGTCTAGCTTGATACCATAGCCGGTGAGGTTTTGTGCTTAAACACTTAATTTTATTCTTGAGATACCTCATTGTGATAGCACTCTAGAACTTTCTCTGTTTCTCTGTGATACATGCATTGATTGAAATGATTGAGGTAATTTTATTCTTGTTAGCCATGGCCATTTTTCCATTGTTAACCCCATTGAGCCTGAGCCTATTTGTTCATGATGCCTGTTGATTGCTTAGCCATGCTCCTATTGTCTTACCTTTGTTGAGATTGAAATGCTTGACAAGAAAAGAAAATCAATTGAGGTAAGCTCCACTGAAGCTAAGTAATTTAAAAAAAAATATTGAAAGTGTATATAGCAATGTGAAAAAGGTGGACAATAAAAGGGATGGACCCCTGATATTAAAGAATAGTGGAGCTTAAATTTGATGAGATTTGATTTTTTTTCAAGTGTATATCAGTATTTCAATCTCAACTTACAATTTTAGCTACTTTCCATAAATTCCTACCCCTAAGTCAGGCCAAGTTATATCCATGTGAAGTCCTTTTGATCAATTGTGCATGTGTTAATGTTTCTCATTTTTAGGAACTTGAGAATATGATCAAGCTTATGGTAGTACTATTGTTGTGGTGGATTGAGTGATTGTTATTCCTCCAAACACTTGAGTGTTGATTGTTATATGTTTATCTTAGTGAGGGGTGTTCAAGTTAGATTCTGACATTCTCATGAGAATAGAGGGCATTGTCAGGAGTTCTTAGCATTAATTCAGTCATATTTAGCATAGTGAATTATTGATTTTCTGTATGATGTTATGCTGGTTTGTTATTTTTAGTTTGTCCATGATTGGATCTTGTCTGTTGCTAGGGACAACAACGTTTAAATCTGGGAATAATTTGATGTGCCTCTGGCATATGTGATTTTCCAAGCTAAAAATAATAAGGATTAAGTCATAAAAGAGCAGTTTTTGTACATATTTGCTTTTTATATTGACTTTTCCATTTCAGTCTTATTTCTCACTTATTTGTTATTTTTATATAGGAAAAAAAGAAGGAAAATATGAAACTGAGAAAAGAAGATTACCGCACGAGTCTGCGCGAGTTGTGGCGCGAGGCCGCGCCAGTTGTTCCCTGCTATTTTCCAGAGTTTTGGCGCGATTCTGCACCAGTTTGCGGGAACCTGACCTCGTGTTTTGAAGGTTGGCACGATTCTGCGCCGTGGTGGCGCGATTCCGCGCCAGTTTGTAGAAAGACCTGACCGCGTGTTTTGAAGGGCAATTTTGGAACAACGCGAGAGAGGACTATAAAAAGGATGTTGAATAGAGAGACGAAAAAGGAAAATGATTCGTACGACGGAGGAGAACAAGGATTCCAGTTGGAGGAGAAAAGCATAGGATCATTCTTCGGTTCTCATAGTAATTTTATTTTGATTATAATTGTATGTCAGCTATGTCTATGGCTGGCTAATTTCTTTTATTGTAGTTTGGGTCACAAACCCTATATGAACCCTTTTCACGATGGATTGATTTATTCTCTCTCGTTTATTTTAATATATTTTATTTTTACTCTGTGCGTAGTGTTTATTATTTCTGTTAGACTTAATCAACCTAATAAGAGATAATAATTTGAGAATTAGGATTCGCAATAGGAATATTGGAGTTTTAATTCTAAAAGGGTGTAAAGTAACAATTTATGCATGCTCTAGGAATATACTTGTGTGGATTGCAGACGTTTAATTTATCGTGGTTAATGCTTAATTTCATGCGGGATTTCTAAGGAATTAGGATTCCAATTGGATTATAGGGTTAGATTACCAAGGGATTGAGATTTAACTAATTATGTTTAGATGATAATTTCTCTAAATTATTAAAATTAATGAACAATGTTAATCAATCCAAAGTTTAAAGCACATCATATGGTGTGTGTACCTTAGCTGCAATGTCTTTTATTATTTACTCAAAAATCCAATTTATTTTTACCATTGATTATTAAATTGAAAATTATATATTTTACATATTTGTCTTTGTTTTACCATCAATTCACTATTTTCCAAAACAACTGAATTTTCCAACTTAAGGGGACTGGTTATTGTGGTACTTGGTTTACAATCCCTGTGGAGACGATACTCTACTTACTCATTATATTACTTGTGTGATTGGTACACTTGTCGGTGAGTATCATCTAGGCATGAGTGGAAAGTACCACATCTTGCTTAATGCTTGACAGGTCATTTTCCTTCCTTTCCTCACTACTTTGTACCTACTTTGTTGACAAATCTTACAATTGGTGAGATCAGCATAATCCTTGTAGAAGAGCATACATCCTTTGGGGTAGCAATGAATTTTTATGCATCCAAGCCCAAGCTCTTTCACCTTTTTGTTTGCTTGGTAAAAATCCTTCGCCAAATTATTGTCTTTGGGAATAACCTGACCAATGAGTTGCATCCATCCGTTGTAAACAGACTCACTCATGTGGTGATCACTCTTCAACGTTACTATTTCTAGGGTAGCTAATAGCGTTGTATATTCACTATGTTCAATATATTTGCAACCATCCCATAATGGACATTGAGCATCTTGAAGCATTTTATAGAAACTTTTCGCTTCCGTATTAGGATCCTCTTCTATGTAAGAAAAAAGATATCGGTGAGATTAGTCTTAAGACATATATATAGGAAATATGAAAAGAGATAGGTAACCAAATGGTGGTAACTCAGTTGGTAGCAAGGGAGCTGATTAAGTGGAAAGGAAAGGGTCTTGGTTCGATCCTCATATGCCACCTTTAGGAGGGGTTTAAATATCTTCATCCCAAACTTGCCCCGCACTCAGGATTAGTCACATAGCTGGTTCAAAGAGTTGAAGTTTATGGGGATACCGGAGGGAGCCAACTCGCCTCAAAGAAATAATTATGGTTGGGTTAACTCAAAAAAAAAAAAAGATAGGCACAAAATTTAGGTAGTATTTTGCATGGAAGACAGCCACCAAGGACTAGGTTGGATAGCAGTTTAAAATAGATTTAGTAGTCTATATATATATATATTGATTTGTCATTTATGCATTAATGTTTGATTGATAATATTTAATTAGTAATTTGATTAGATATGATGAGTTAGCGATATTCTGAGCCATAAGAAATTAAGAATAAAAAGAAACTAGTGTATGAAGCCAATATCTGAACCAGATACATCAATGAAGAATAAGGAAATAATTCCATGAAACCCATATCCGAGCCCAAAACTTCAACTATAAATAGAGCCTTAGCCTAACCACACCAATTCACTTTCAATCCTCAACATTTCTCCTCTACTCTTCTTCTCCTCTACTCTCTCTCTCTCTCTCTCTCTCTCTCTCTCTCTCTCTCTCTCTCTTTGCTTACTTCAAATTTTTATTTACTTTTTTATTTTATTATTATCTTCCTTTGGTTACCAACCGTTTCTCTTTCCCAAATTTTAAAAGGTAGCAAACACGGAGATCAGGTAATCCTAATTCCTAGAGAGGCAATAGGTAGCTTGATATGAATTTTGGTTTGATGTAATCCTAATCCCTAGATAGCCATAAGCCAGCTTTATGAATCTTGTTTGATGTATTCCCGATGCTTAGGAAATCCTAAGATAGTTTTAATTCGAAATTTATTTTAAAGATATTATAGGATAATTATAGGTTGTTTATTGGATTTTATTTATACATATAGAAAATAATTGAATTATTTATACAATTATAGGATATTTTTTTATCTTCTTACAAATTATTTATATACCTTCTTCTTTTACATTGTTGAATAACATAAAATGTGACTATTAGTGACATAAATTTATCAATATATTAGCATTTTTATAATTTGTAGGCCCAAATCATATCATCATTCAAACATCTATTAAAATAAAACTCAAACCAATCATATCAATATTCATAATTCAATCATATCAATCAAATAATCCAATTATTTTTATTTATTATCATTAAAGGGTTAAAATTTAATTTAAATAATTATATTTATTTCAATTATTAATACCAAAATAATTATATAACTTATCCTATTAATTTCTAAAGTTAAAAAAAAATTAATTTAAATACCCTAAGGATTACATATGTCAAATGAAACCATTCTAAAATTTTCTAGGGATTAGGATTACATATACAAAATTTCATATATAAAAAAATAACCTAAAGGAACCTAGGAACTCCAAATTTCATATACAAAAATATTCTAATAGAACATAAGGATTAAGATTACATCTAAGAAAATAATTATATAATTAATCTTGTGATTTCCTATAAATTAAGATTAAACACAACAAAATTCCCAATAATGTTCATATATAAAAGAAGATCATGAAAATAAAATAATTAAACATATTGAGAAGATTTAGAAATTACCCTAATGGGTCTTTACATCAAAAGTATCTTAAGGTTGATCTAAACGTATTAAATCACACTATTCATATATCAGGTGCCATTACAAACGTATCACTAATTTAGTAAATTTTAAAGTATCTTCAAATAAATCAAAATATTAGTCAATTTTTCACAAAACTATAATTAATTATAAAAATGCTAATATATTGGTAAATTTAAGTCACTAATATTCGCATTATATGTTATTGAACAATGTAAAAGAAGAAGGTATATAAATAATTTGTAAGGAGATAACATATATATATATATATATATATATATATATATATATATATATATATATGATATTAATTATTTAAAAAAATTAATACTCTAAGGATTAGAATTTACATGTAACAAATTTCAAATAAAAAAATAATTCAATTATTTTCTATATGTATAAATAAAATCCAATAAAATTCCAAACAATATAATTATCCTATAATATCTTTAAAATAAATTTCGAATAAAACTATCCTAGGATTTCTTAAGCACCGGGAATACATCAAACAAGATTCATAAGGGTGGCTTATGACTCTCTAGGGATTAGGATTACATCAAACCAAAATTCATATCAAACTACCATATGACTCTCTAGGAATTACGATTATCTGATCTTCGTGTTTGCTACCATCTAGAATTTAGGGAAGAGAAGCTATTGGTAACCAAAGGAAGATAATAATAAAAAAAAAAAAAAAAATTTTGAAGTAAGCAGAGAGAGAGAGTAGAGGAGAAGAAGAGTATAATAACCCTAATTATATGATTTTTAAATTAGAGGGTTATGATGAAGATCTTATGGTCATAAATAGAATGAGAATAAAATTCTAAGAATTTGGATACCCATATTGAGGGTATTCTAATCAGGTGAACTTTCATATGCTGTTTTTTGACTGCTGACGCAGTAATAGACTGTAGAACAGCTCCAATCCAGTTTCTAGGGGCTGTATCATACAGAGGTTGTGTTGACTGTCTATGGCTTGACCCTGGAAGTCACACAGGTGTAACTGTCTATGGCTTGACCCTGGAAGTTACACAAGTGTAACTGTCTATGGCTTTGACCCTGGGGTTACACAAGGATGATATGAAGATGCTATGTTTATGTTGTATGCTTGTATTATATGCTTTATATTTGACTTGTCATGCAGGAAGTGGGCTCAAGGGATTAAAGGATCCTCTATGAACCTTGAGCTTACTGAGATGTTGTTATCTCACCCAGTTTGGGGACATCATTTCAGGTACCCGGTGTAGTGGTGATGCTTCTAGGTGCAAGGCCCCCGCATTGAAGTAGTTGATGATGCAGTTGATGATTTTATATTATGTTTAGACTTGATGTTGGCATGTAGACTTGTTAACATGTTTAATTATTTTGTGGAGATTTTGTATTTATTTATTTATTTAGGCTCATGATTGTATCCTTAGAGCCAAGGATTATTTACTGATGCTTAGATACTTTGAATTAATATAGACTTGATGCATGTATTCAGTTAATTTGGGCATGAAGCCTTATTATTTGTATTGACCCATTGAGGGGATCGCATTCTGTGTGGGACTTGCAAGCTATCTGTTTAAATTATTGTATCTATCAGGTTAATTGTATGCGTGGGACCCATGTTCCGGTTATCCGAAATACAGTCGTTATGCTGTCCGAGAGACTCCGTCAGGAATGGCACTTGATGTCATATCCGGATGGTCAAAGGCCATTAGTGATGGCCAATGGTTTTAATTAGTAGATGTATGTTGTAGATTTACGCTTTCGCAGTACCTCACGTGAACGTTTTTTGAAATGTTTTTATAAAATGTTTTGAAAAAAGTTTACTCGTATTTTTATAAGATGCTTTATTCCTTTTTTAATTAAAGTCTTCCGCTGTGAATGTTAAATATCATGTATGTTAACAACCGGAGTACTACGAGGTGTTACAAAGAGTAGAGGAGAAATGTTGAGGATTGAAAATGAATTGGTTTGGTTAGGCTAGCCTCTATTTATAGTTGAAGTTCTGGGCTCGTATATGGGTTTCATGCAATTATTTCCTTATTCTTCATTGATGTATCTGGCTCAGATATTGGCTTCATACACTAGTTCCTTTTTAATCTTAAATTCTTATGGCTCAGAATATCGCTAATTCATTACTAACTCATTATTAACTCAATGTTGACTCATCATATCTAATCAAATTACTAATCAAACATTAATGCATAAATGACCAATCAATTAATAATTCAAACAATCACAATTTATCATCCAATCCTAAATATATACACACATTATTATTATTACTACTAATTTATAATTTACTACTATTATTAATTCATTATATTATAAATTACTATTATTTTCCTGGGATATTGTAGGTGTATTCTCCTAATATATAAGAGAGTGATATTATTCTCTCCATGTATTTTAAAGAGGTTGTAATTTCTTCCACTCAGTAAAAACCTTCTATACTCTTGCATATGGTTTTTTTAATTGGATTTTTCACGTAAATCTGTGTGTCACTTAATTTGCATATTTGTTAATATATTAATCGGTGGAACTAAGATAAAGTTAATTACATCGTTGGTATCTAAAAAGGGAATAAAATGTATTATCTTAAATTTAGTGGTTATTTAATTAGTCATCATTACATAGCACATAGAGACTCTCACTAGATTTACACTTACCTGTACTAATTAGTGTGATTAACAATGTTTTGAAATTCATATTTTATCTCAACTCTATTTTAACTGGATCTGGATCCTCTTATGTGAAAATTCACATGACCATGTCATGTGAGAAATTATAACCATACAAAGGTAGATCAATAGTAATAAAGGAGGAGAGAGAAAAAATGTTAAAATAGGTAGTTACGAAATCATAACCGTTGATTTACCTTTGTATGGTTGTGATCTTCCCACATGATCATATCATGCTTTTTTTCTACATGAGAGTATCCATTTCCATCTTAACTATATGATAATCTATTACCTAACGTAATTCTACCTGAATTTCTGCATATGATTTTATAAATACAAGATATAATAATCAAACTAAAAGAAATATGGCTATGGCTGTAATTCAATGACGCATTACCATTGGGATTTTACAGAATACTTCTCAACTGTCAAGGTCATAGAAACTCCAAATTAACAACCCAGGCCCAATTAAAAATACAGATTTGACTTAAAGATTTGTTGAAAGGCTGCCCAACAAAGTTTATAATATTACATGTCAAATAATTAATTTTAATAATTGCTTCATCTTTTCACATAAAAACCTCTTACATACAACATAATTTTAAGTGCCTGGAGTTGTAAACTGTTTACCATGTCTTACAAATATTACAAAATGATATTGATTGTTCTTTTTTTTGTTTTTGGTAAATTGATTGTTCTTTTTTTAGTTTGGCTTGATTTAGAGGTTAAGAAAAAAAAATTCAAGTACAGGCTTTAGGCATAAATGTCCAGCTTAAACTTTTAAAAACACAAGACAATTGATCACCTGCTCTTGGTTGCAATAAAAATTTCACAACTTTTACCTATACCTTTTAATACATGCAAAAAATAATAACAATAATAATGAGATAAACATTAGATAACCAGAAAAAAAGTTACTTAAGATGTTTGAAAACATAATTAGTTTTAGATATTCTTAAAATTTATAAATTCTATAAAAAAATTAAATTATCTTAAATTATTATTTATTTAATACTTAATTTTGGCCCCTGCACCTGCAATACTAGTTTCTAGGATTTGTATGTGCTCGCCACCTGATCATATTTTGAGAAATCAATCTTTTTTATTTCAGAAATTAGTCTTTTACCTTTCAAGTAAGAAGATTATCTGGAAAAAAAGATTACGAAATCTGCCAACTAAGGTAAAATTAATGTGTTTGATAAACGTTGGCATAATACTAATTAATATCTTAAACTGACATCTCTTATGGCCCATTGATACCTTTTAAGATCAATACAGATAAAAGAAACATGAAAAGCATAAGAATGGTGGCATTATAAGTAATAAAAATCATTGTAGGAATATGATGGTCCTCAAAAGTTGAGATTCATTGATGGTGCTCTTTAAATCCAAATTTTTAATGTGTAACTTGCACTTTTCTTCCATTATCTCTGCTAGGATCAGATATTTGTTATATTGCGCTGGAGCAATACGTAATATGGGAATTAAGGCAATACTGGAGCAATTTTATTTGATTCTTTCTTTTATGTATTTAATGAATCGAATTGCTCTTGCAAGAACCTTGAAGCCCAACCAAAGAAAGCCCAATTCAATGAAGGAGAAACTTGGAAGAAAAGTAAAAATGCAGCATCAAAAGGAGACAGGAAAGCACGCTACAGTACAAGCGCAAGAAAAGTAGCCAATTGAGTGCCTCCACGTCGGCGTTAGCAGAGAATGTGGGAGCAACACCCTCACTGTGCAGATTTCGTGCAAAAGGAATGAAAGGAGTGAGGGGACCACAGCTGCGATAGGGTTGATTTGGCAAGGAGCAGCACTGTGATTGGAGAGGATTTGAGAAAAGCTGGTCCGTAGATTCATGGAGCGGTTGAGATTGCAAGCAATGACCTCAATTAAAAAGAAAGGAGAGCTAAACCACAAGGGATCATCTTCATCTTCAACCTGAAGTTTTAGAATTTTCTTTGTAGTTTTTTTTTTTTTTTCATTTCTTTCTGTAGCTGCAGTTATGCTCCTTATGAGTTAATCCTCTTAAGTAGGTTGAGGGTGAGGTAGAAGTAACTATCTTTGTCTTAGGATGAATTTGTAATGAAACCATCTTTTTCTTAATGAATTATGAGATGTTTCTTGTTTTGATGTTCTGATTTCGCAATACCCTTTGGTTAGCAAACTCATCCTAAGTCCACTTGGTCGATGAAACCCTCACAAAGTAGTGTGAAGCGAAATTAGAAGTTCTAGAATATTTTTCTCTAAGTCAGAGGAATATCCAGAAAAGGGAGCACTGTCATGCGTAAATCACTTTTGCTAGTGATCCCTTCGGCCATGCTCTTTTGAGAAGGAAAACATGATCTCCTTGAGTTTAAAATTCAATAAACTTCAAGAGTGATTTGGAGCAAAAGGCCTTGACTCCAGGTTATATTGGATTAACCATAATGGAGACAAGAGCATAGTTCAATTCGGAAAACGTGTAATGTTGCAGGTTCAACCAAGGGGGTGAAAATACCGAACCTAAAAACCTACTTTCTTACTTTATGTTTACCTTTCTTAAAGTTATTGATATTCTGAAAACTAAATCCAAGAAAAACATAATTGTTCTAAGTGATTCCTGGTGACAGTGACCTTTACCTTATTGCTCTCAAACTTGATGGTCTTTACTGTTTAACGTGATTTTAATGTTAGTGTTGTTCAATGAAGGTTGAGAATGACTCCCAGCATTCAACTACTTAGATTGGTTAACTCTGTTTAACTAGCTAGTAGAAAATGATATTTGGAGAGTTCCAACCTAGAACATTTGTTTTGTCGCTCTTCATTTTGTTTATTTTTTAATTGTTTCCTTTTTTACGCAACTTTTACATGTGTTTCCTGAGGACGATAATCTAGGGCTTTTGAAAATCCTATATTGCTTGACGCGTGCGCTTACGCATCTTGGGTAGAGTTGCTCCTCATTTGATTAATTGCTCCTCATAGTAAATTTGCTCCTTGCACGCTTTTGCTCCTGTAATATCCCAGAGCACCTCTGGGCCCGACAAGCAGAATACAAATAATGTGAAGTATGAACTAATTCATGCTAGATCTTTGCTTATTAAAGCACATAAACTATATTAAGGATAATTTGCACAACAATATACTAATAACAGGGCATCCATGGCTCAATGTTTCAGAATTTCAAATCCTGCCTTTACGTTACACATCTTGATCAGTGTTCTGTTTATGATTCTATTCCGCTATAGGAGAATTAGGGTGTGAAAAGAAACTAGAACTAGAGTTCGATATTTTATGTATTAACAGAAAGGAACCAACACAAATTTATTTGTATTTGAAATGAAGGAACCAGCACAACTTCTTATGCTCAAACATGGATCCTGAAGTGATGAATTTGGATATTCTCCACATCACGTTTCTTGAAATCACTACGGTTTCTGTTAGCATAGAACTTACCAAAGTTGTATTCTCTATACCTTGCAGGATTTTGCTCATTCACCAGCTCCTCCACAGGCTTCACCATAACATGGTGAGCTGGGAAGAAGAAGAATGGAATGGAAAACCTTTCCTTCTCAGTGTTCACAACCACCCTGTGCTCCACACTCTCATACTTGTCATTGCTCCAAACCTGCAAAAGCACCCAACGTTGGGCAGAGCATTTAAATTTATCCAATTGAATCAAATACATTGTTCTCAAATGATGAGTGTTAAGAGAAATATAATCCAAAATCTTAAACTTTTGAGTTGAATCGGTTCTTTATATAGTGTCAAAGCCGACGTGACTAAGTGACTATAGTTCAATTCTCACCGTCCAATTCTATTAATAAAAATAACTACATATTGTAGAGTTTTTTTAGCACAAGTTGGCTAGGCCTGTGTGCATCATTCATCCTTCAAGTCCAACGGGCTCTCATATGATGAGTGTTAATAGAGATATAATCCAAAAGCTTAAGCTTTTGAGTTGAATTGGTTCTTTACATAGTATCAAAGCCGATGTGACTAAGTGATTATAGTTCAATTCTCACCGTCCCATTCTAATAATAAAAATAACTACATATTGTGGAGTTTTTTAACACAAGTTGGCTAGGCTTGTGTGCATCATTCATCCTTCAAGTCCAACGGGCTCTCGTATCATGAACCGTGTTAAAAAAATATAAAACCGTTAATATAACCTCATGAGCTTAAATTTTTTGGTTGAATTGATTCTTTCCAACGAGTAAAGCATTATATATTAACATACCTGAACTACATCCCCCACATTGATGATAAATGCATGTGGTGTGGGTTTAACTGGAATCCATTCACCATCTGATTTTCTCTTAACTTGTAAGCCTCCAACATCATCTTGGGCAAGCACAGTTAAAGCACAGGAATCCTTGTGGTGACCAACACCAAGAGCCAGATCAGGGAATGGACATGGGGGATAGTGATTGAGCCGCACCAAGCTGAGTTGGTTCTTGAAGCAGCCATGGAACTTGTCAGCAACCAAACCCAAGCTCAATGAAATCAGCTCCAACAAGTTGTAAGCTAGCTTTTCCACTTCTCGAGTATACTCCTCCAATGTTTTCCTAATAAAACATTTTCTTCAATCTAGGAATAATTTTCTGTCGAGTTTAATTATTTTGAAATGTGAAGTTTATATTTGATTTTAAGTAACTATTGTTCAAGTAGAAACCAGTTTTATGTCGTGTCATATACATGATTATGTGATAAATATGGGCAACATGATGTTATAAAATTTTTACTATGTGCATTTGCAGGGTCTAAATTTTTTTTTATAGGGTCATAACAGTTGTGTGGATGCAATCTTACTTTGCATTGAATTAGATATATAAAACCATTAATGTAACCTCACCTAACAACTTAAACTTTTGGATTAAATTGGTTTGATATCCCTGGTTCGATCGTCGTCCCCCATTTTTTTGTGGAATTTCTTAGCATAACTAGGCTGGACCTGATGCATCATCCATCTTTCGAGCCCAATAAGCCCTATGAGATGAGGGGACGTGTTAGACATATATAAAACAGCCTAACCCAACAGCTTGACTTTTTGAGTTGAATTAACCTCACCCAACAACTTGACCTTTTGAGTTGAATTAGCTTCACCCAACAAGTTAAACTGTGACATGGCTACAACACCAACCATTGGATCATGAATCGAGATTATGTGATAGAATAAAATGATTTCAGAGTATCAAAAGTAAGTTCTATCTCTAGCTTCTTTTGATGATTTGATGATTAAGATTACCTAAAATCAGGAGGATATTGGGGCCACTGGTTGGAGAGAGTTCTCAGCTCCACATCATGGGGTTCATGAGAAGATGGGACTTGTGTTGTGTTTTCAACAAGAAAATCAAATACCTCTTTCCAGTCCCTTACGTTCTTGGTATTTTCCCCGTCATGGTACCCCATTGCATTAACTTCATCTCGCTTCACTTTCCTCTTCTCCTCTGTGCTTTGCTCAAAGAACTCCTTGGCCACAACCTCAATCTTTCTGCTAACTTCGGAGGGAACCCCATGATTTATTACTTGAAAGAAACCCCACTCTTCACATGCCTTGCCAATCTTTGAGATGAGTTCTTCTCTGCTTTCTGAGAGGTCGATGATTGGAATTTCACCAGCTTCCACCACCTTGGCTGTTGGACGGTGTTCTGTGGATTGTATGAAAGCTGGATCGATGTCTCCCATGTCTGATTTCCTGCTCCTCGTTTCTTAACACACCTCCAATAGATGGAGTTTTGTAAGCAATTTAATCTCAGTTTCAGTTGTCTGAGGAACACAAATTTTTCTTTGCTTCTTGTCTCTTATCATGTGGGTTTAATCTTTAAATACATAGAATCTGGACGTGTTTGTAGTTGAATGTGGACAAAATATGGTGGGTCCAACCTAATTCGCATGAAGGACAACTCAGTCCTACAACATCTTTGAAGTGGAGCAGATCAACCTCAAAATTTCTCGTGATCATTCACATGAAGAGATAGATTCTTATTGGATATTCCAATAAATAAATAAAAGATTCTTACGGGGCATACTCGTTACCTATGTTGCACCGATATCGACATCTGACACAGTACACGACATAATATTTCGACATGTTAATTTTAAAAAATGTTAGATTAATACATTTTGATATTAAATAATGTTTTAAATTTGTGTAGTGTATGTTATATTTAATATTCAATAATTTAATAAAAAATAAGTTAAACTTATAATAGCCATCAATTTTGTAAATAAACATAAGATATCCCAAATATTTATATTAAACTCAATACAATGGTAATCATAATCCAACAAATCTAATAGTTGGAATTAAAAATAGAACGCAACACAACTTTTGAATTCTTTTTTGAGTCTCTGCAACGCGTTTTGGAATATTCGAGAAGTGTCGGACATGACACGTCAGGATTTTTGAAGTGTCAATGAATCATAGCTCATTACACCACTCAACATATACTATATGTAACTCATAAATTGCCTCCAACTTTAAATAGTGCATGTGTGTTAGGAAATGTGTTAGAGAATGATATAAACTATTAAAAAGGTCATCACCTAACATCTTAACATTTTGGGTTGAATTGATTCTTAAATAGTATTAAAGTTTCGGTGACCATAAAGTAAGAGTCATTGTTCCATGTGATTGGTTGAATCTGAGTTGGCCATAGTCCATGATGCTATGAGAGTTCTCATGCCAAAATCTAGACAGCCTTGCCGGGTCTGAGTGTGCAACGCTTCTTGGCATGAATTCTTGATGAAAGTGATGAAAATCTCCCAACCTGAGGGTTTAGCTTCAGAGGAGGAAACCTCTAAGCATAGCCAAAAGAAGAAGCACAAGCTTTAGAACTGAGATGATAATGGCATTGTTGCAGGTGGCCATTCCACAATTGGAGAAATGGTTGCGAGCGTAGCACTCTAAGGGGAAACCTTCATAGCATGCAAGGTGTCTAGAATTTGCTGCACGAGAATAAAATATAAAGTATTAAAAAGACAATCACTTATCACCTTAAGGTTTTGGGTTGAAGTGGTTCTTTACATGGTATCAAAGCTTCAGTGATCAGGTCACAAGTTCGATCCTCACCGCCCCCACTTTTAGGTGGAATTAAGAAAAGCACAAGGCAGACCAAAAATTAAGCTTGTGCAGCACAAGGCAAACCAAAAATGGGCTTATGTCATATCCACGTTTCAAGCCCAAAAGGCTCTTGCATGAGGGGGTGTGCTAGACATATACGAAATAAATAATTTAGCCTCACCCAACACCTTAAGATTTTGGGTTGAAATGGTTCTTAACATGGTATCAGAGCTTCAGATACCAGAGTTTGATCCTCACTGCCCCCCACTTTCAAGGTGGAATTAAGAAAAGCACAGGCACACCAAAAAATGGGCTTGTGTCATATTCACGCTTCAAATCCAAAGGGCTCTTGCGTGAGGGAGGTGTTAGAGATTAAAATATAAAGCATTAAAAAGGCCTTCACCCAATGCCTTAAGGTTTTGGATTGAAGTGCCGTTTATCATGGTATCGGAGCTTCAGTGACCACAAGGTCATGAGTTCGAACCTCACCGCTCCCCACTTTCAGGTGGAATTAAGAAAAGCACAAGTCAGACCAAAAAATGGGCTTGTGCAGCACAAGGCAGACCAAAAATGAGCTTGTGTCATATCCACGCTTCAAGTCCAAAGGGCTCTTGCGTGAAGGGGTGTGTTAGAGAGATACAAAACAAATAATTTAGCATCACCCAACACCTTAAGGTTTTAGGTTGAAATGGATCTTTACATGGTATCAGAGCTTTAGTGACCACAAGATTGCGAGTTCGATCCTCACCGCCCCCACTTTCAGGTGGAATTAAGAAAAGCACAACGAAGACCAAAAAAAAAATGAACTTGTGCAGCACAAGGCAGACCAAAAATTAATTTGTGTCATATCTGCGCTTTAAGCCCAAAAGGCTATTACGTGAGGGGGTGTTAGAGAATAAAATATAATATATTAAAAAGACCATCACTTAACACCTTAAGGTTTTGGATTTAGATCAGGTAAGTTTCTCTTTCACTTCCATGTTACAGAAAAAATGGCGTTCACAAGGATGACAGCACCAATGTTAGGAATTGTGTTCTTATTCACAGAGAGTAAGAGAGAGGAATAATAAAGAACTAAAAATTTGATAATCTTTTTCTATTCTTTAGTGCATGTACATCCATTTGTTTATAGCCTATGTAGAAGCTTTGAGACTATTCTACATATTCGTTTATTGGATCATAGCTGCTAACAATTTTAACTCCCTAAACTTTCTTACACTAGTTAGTAACTGCCTAACAATTATGCCTTGCTTCAAGGGAAGATGATATCATAATTCATAACAGTATCATAGCGAATATATAATTAAATGATAATAACATAACTAAGAAGTGTACCAATCTAAATCCTTTTATATATTACAGAGTTATTTAAGAAATTAAAGAATGAAAAAGGCTGCAGTGATCAATTAAACAGGACAGATCTGCCCCAGTTCAATCATCGGGGTACGGTCGTAGTAAACTACACATAGTTGAGGAGTATCACTTATCGAATTAAACCGTGACTATTTACAAATAGAAACATGGGTGTTCAAGCAGCATTCATAGAGGTTGAAAGGACAACGTGAGCTAAAAATTGCATCCCATCCTGGATTTTGCTAATCGCTGTTGTTTGATCATCTCGAAGGTGTTCAGAGAAGGCACTGGCTTTTTCCTGGACTGAAGTCTGGGGAACAACTGTGTGAGACTCAGCAGCAACACCTTTAATGGCAGCTTGATAGGCCTCAGTCACATCAGATATGCCTGATAAATGCATCAAAAATGCCAAATGATAAACGTAACTCAGTAATTGCTACTTAGGAAGAAAGAAGCAGTAGACAGCTAACCTGTAATAAAACTGTTGGAAACTGCTTCCACATATCCTATCATTGTTTGGGCATTTATTCTTATGATCTTAGCTTTTGCAGAAACATCTTCAGGCCACTCTATGTTCGCCTTATTGTCATCGGCTTCTTCATCCTCACTTTTGTTGGCACGAGAAATGATGGATTTGCCCAACATTAGAAGTTGAGACACCGCAAAACAGCACATTTCAGATAGTCTCTACATAGAAAAGCGGCACTTTTTTACTCACTTTTACAACAAACCTCACATGATAATAAAAAGAAAGAATGACTTTTATAAATTATAAAAATAATAAATTTTGCCAGCAAATTCCAGAATATTTTCTCGTACATGAACTCCCTCAGAATGAAGAGATTCTAATCTTGCAGCAGTTCTCTGAATTATATCGTTTGCAGCTAGTCCAGCCAAGGCGTTCGTGAAACTGCAAAATGAAATAAGAGGAATCACATCGGACATATAATCTGTAAGAAAGCTTCCTCAGTCTATAGGGATAAATGGTGAATATAATTATGTAATGACCAGCGCAACCCAAATGATCAGGATAACAAAGGGGGAGGGGTAAAAATATAGTACTTTTAATAAAGTGATAGACAAGAAAAAAAATCACTCCCCGTTAAACTCGACTAGCGAGTGTGGGGTGGAGGAAATCCTTGCACGCAGCCTTACCCTTGCATAATTGCAAAGAGGCTGTTTCCTATATTCGAGTCCATGACCTTTCAGTCATGAAGGAACAGTTTTACCACTGCTCCGGTTCGCCCCTTTTAATAAAGTGATAGACAAACACTTTCAAATATTACAGAAGTTACTTGGCTTGCTTTTACTAATCCTATGACCGTGAGTACATTTTATCTATGCTATCCTGCATCCAAACATTCAAATTATCTACATCATGTAGATTTTTTATACTCAGCTCCACACCCATACAGATAGAACTGTAGTATTTAGCACATCTCAAATTTATGGCAAAAAAGTTAGGTTAATAGAACATCAATAATTAACATATGGGTTACCCTGCAGCCATTTCAGCAGCCTTCCCAACACTTGAATCATGCAAATTCTTCATCTCATCACCACTGCCCTCGTTTCCTCTCTCTATTGTCTTTCCTTTGTTTGAATCAGCACTGCTTCTATCAATTTCAGTACTCAAATTAAAAATTTGTTGGACCTCTTTAAGCTTCCCATCATATACAGACTTTTGTTCTGCTGATAGCTTTGCTTTTCTTCGGTTAAATAACAAGGCATAATGACTAGACAAAGCCTCCAGTTCCTGAGTATTGCATATGAAAAAGCATATGAATAGACAATAATATGATATTATAAGATATTTCTAAATATTCTAATAAGGTTACCTCCAACTGCTCTGGACCTCCATAAATGTAAAAGCATCGATCAAATGTCACTTCCTCCAATAATTGATCCTCATCATTTTGTTCCTCACCCTCTTTTTTAGCCTTCTCAACCTCTATTCCAGTTTCACTGATTAATAGGTCCATCGTCTCCTTACCCACATATTCAAGCACTTGCATTCCCTTTGCAGTAAAAGCTTTTCCAGTCTGTTACACAATGAATAGAAATAAGCATGTACGAATGTAATTATTGATTATGAATATCATATGAAGAATGACAGGAATTTTCAAACCTCTAATAGAGAAGGTGCATTAGAACCTGCAGCTCCAGGCCCATCATGCTGTGCAGATCCTGCAAGGTTTGAAGCTGAATTCTCGAGCCTAAAGAACACAAAGACATTATTCAAGTTAATACCAGTTATACACAAAAATTTGTTCCATGACAGGAAGCAACCATGTCCTTTATGACGTTAGTGAAGTATTCAAAGATTAGAGCTAGTTCAGAGACATGTATGGAAAATTAAAGGCAATACAAGGTTTCTGTTGAATATCAACAGATACTCAGAATAAAATGCAAGAAAGCAGAAAAAGACCATGACTTCAAATAAAAAATGAAAAGCTTTTCTCAGTGAAAAGAAGTCAGATCCAGAAACTAAATATAAACAAGATAGGAAGAAAAGAGAGAAGAAAGATAGAGCATATTTGAATTTTGAAACAACCAAAGGCAGTCGAGAGAATATACTCTCTAGTTGTTTAATGCAGCTATAATACTGATATAACTATAACAGAATGGGGAAAGCTGAATTATCTAAAAGGTTTCAGTCATATATAGCTTATGAAGTAGGTATTGCATGTGATTGGTTGGTACTACTATGACTTTAGGGTGGCAAATATATACTGTGCACACCTCATTCTCCATGTTCTTAGTTGCAAAATCAGCTGCAGCTATTTTCAGGTAAGGATACTTACAAGCTTGGGCATATATGCATATTGTAATACAGGCATTTGAAAATTAGTGAATATTATATAAAAAGTAAGATATATTTAAATATTATTCATCTCAAAATAACAATATGCAAATAAAATATAACTCAATTCACATTTAAGACTCACAGTATAAAAGGAAATCGAGTAAGTCATGGGCCTCTCAGCACAATAACTGAGACAGGAAACTACATCTAAATTCTAAAAATATCCAGGAAGAACCCTGCTCATGGCACATTACAAGGCACACAGTAAAACCCAAACAGAAAGCACTATACTATAGTGGTATAGCCCACAACCCAGAATAAATATGCCAAAAGAAGTATCGCACGAAGAAGACACAGCCAAGGCATATATACAAATCGAAATCCAAATTACCCAACCAAGAGTAAAGGAGAAAGCAGAACCCAAGAAGAGAGTAGAGGAATCAAAAGAAAAGAAGACAAGACAAGACAGAGAGCAGTTTTAAGTTACATTTCACCTGAATGAAGGACAACAAACCTCTATTAACAAAACCCAGACCCAAGAAATGAAAAAAAAAAAACAGAGCCAATGAAGGAAGAGGAGGGTACTTTCTTTATTTAGGAAGAATTGGCACAAATATTGGATGGATTGCATCGTTTTTCTCTTAACAACGATGACAGAACTATTTCAGCATAGCCATAGCACAGATGGAAACGTTATCCACATGCTATTTCAAAATGCCTGACTAAGCATCTAGAAAAGCACAAGAAGAGCTACTGCACCACTAAATGCTATAGTAGTCATAATAGCTCACTATTCACAGCTATGAGCTCATGTATTACTAAGATATGGCCAAGACACGAGGCATATTGTAAATTATAACTGAAATTGCAACTTTTCATTTTGATTTGGTGAAATATTTTCTGTATGAAGAAGTTTCAATCAAGTAATTTCACTATGTTGTAGTTTTGCTAATAAACATATTGACCACTGTAACTTGCCAAAGTGGCGCGAGTAAGGCATTTATAAGCCTTGAAACTTATAAGCAGAGTGGATTTGCCTCTTGAACACTAGCAGTTCCGATTTCTGGATTCTCCTTCTAAGCTCTACCCATTCCAAATCTTGGGTCCGTCTTCTGATCTCTTCATTTTATATGTCATGTAGGTCACTCTAACACGGTTGTTCATATTCGGTCTCAAGAGAGATTCTACATCCCCTACCACCATGATCCCGCCATCCATGACCACCACGAATTTGTTCAGCTATTGCCGAAAGCGAACTTGAGCTCTGATAACTAGATGATGCCATAACATAAAAAAAAGTAGGCTAAACAGAAAATGGGATTTGATAAAGAGAGAAACTCTCCATACTCAATTACAATTACCAAAATACAATCTATTTAGCATTTTACAATAGGGTCTTAAAAATTCTTTTATCGACTAATTGCAACCCAATCAAAATTAAATACACCTAAAAAGAAAAGAAGAATTTAAATATAACTGATTATAATTCAATCAGCATTAAACACGCCTAAAATAATGAAATAATTAAAATTAAATCAACCTAATATTTAAAAGGTTACAAAAAGGAACTCAAATCACGTTACAAATCTCAACCTTCCCATGTAAGCCAACTTTAGGTGCATCAATCATTAGTTTATCCCATAAGCATAGAAAGTTGGGAAAGAATATGTTACAAATTTATTATACTTAGCATTCTAATCCTGGATGTTGGGCAGTAAAGAGTCAACAAGAGCATAGGATCAATATTGTAGAGATGAGGATTTTGCGATGGATGAGTAGGCATACAAGAAAAGATAGGATAACAAATGAATGCATTAGAGAGAAAGTAGGGGTAGCACCTATTGAGGAAAAGATGGTAGAATCTCACCTAAGATGAAAGAGGAACAATTAGTTAACCACTCCATAACAGGATTAACCACCGCAGTGGTTTACATGTCCTTTTTCGAAAGTGAAGAACATGTTGGTCCATACTAAATTCCCCTTAAAAAAAATTGCACAATACCCTAGTTACACATTTTCAAATACCGTAGGTGTTTATTTCCATAAAAAAAACTAGGTATGTCCATCAGGATGGTGATCAATGACTAGACTAACAGTGCAAGCCCCATGTGGGTCGTTGTATTAAAAAAAAATTAAAGCAATGAATCTTACCTGTGAACTAAACCAGTGCCCCCTCTAAATGCACTTCCTAAAGCATTCCATGCTCCAGAAGCAAAAGTCTCCACAGAATTATCAAAAACCTTCAAACCCTGCACACAATAAGGAGCTCAATTATAATACGTGCTTAACGTATAAAGTACAGACAGGTAAATGCGTAAAATTTACATCCACAAACACAGGATTGTTATTTTTCCCTAAAACAATTATGCAACAACATTAAACCATCAATTGTCTTTCTTAACATTGTTGCCTACAATTAGTCAAGAAAATCACGAGGCAAAACCGAACCTAAAAGAGGCAAGACCTATAAAAGCATAGGCTAGAAGCTCAATTAAGCACTAGTTTGAATCATCACTCAGCAGAAAAGATATCAATATAAAAGACAAACAAAAGGGAATTTGAATAGGAAACTTGCATATTTGATAATTCATAGCAAAGACATGACAAATGAACCCATATACTAATGGTAGACAAAGATGCTCAGTTGCTCTTATATGGAAATGCATTAAAGATCTAACATCTATATAACGGAGGGGATCGTTTTACGCTTGCCTGGCTAAGCAGTGATTCTTCACTAGCTTTCTCCAGTTTGTCCAGAGCAGATGTTCGCAGTTTGTCATCTTCCTCATCTTCACTTTCCTTGTCAGCTTCAGCCCCTTCATCCTCTTTGGAAGGTTCTGAATCTTCAGCACTGTTTTGCAACTCGGCAATGCTCTTTGATGCTGTCTGTGCAACTGCAGCAGCCTGCATTTAAAAAGCACCATCAATTCACAATGAATAACTCTATATCCTCTTAACGATTCTTCCTAATAATCCTCCAAAATTAAATAGTTTCCAAAATATTAATGCCTCCACTTTTTTCATTTAATATTATCTATTTTAAGCCAAGATTTTCTAGAAGGATATATAGCATTCATCTTTCCCACATGCCCATCTTGACTCCGTAACAATCAAAATCCTTATATAGTGTTCCTCAAAAAAAAAAAAAAAAAAAAAACACTATATGCTATGAAACCGTTGAACTTGAGAATTCCATACTGACGAACTCCACCATCAGCTAAATCAGTAATAAAAAAATGTAAAAAAAAAAAAAATTGACAAAAAACATTTAAAGCAACATACTCCGGGAAACTCACAAAATAACAATAAAACCAAATTTATAGCACAAAATTGATACAGAATACTGTGACCAAAAAATCAAAAAATTAATTCACAGACTGAAATGAACGCATTGGACCGCAACCAAAAAAAATATATATATTAAAAAAAAGGGCATCATCTCGTTTCGAAACGCACATTGCGAGATATCTCTTCGGCGGCGACAGCGGCGGCCTTTTGAAGATCCGAGATAAACGAGAGAGGCGAAAAGCCCCATCCACCCCAATCTCCGCCTCCACCGCCGCCGCCGGCGACTGGCGGTTTAGGGTCTTCTTCGTGTTTTTGTTGTTGCGAAACTTGGTCGTCGTCGTTCTTCTTATTCTTGGACTGTGATTTGTCGTCCATTTAGTTTTTTTTTTGTTGTTTTTGGGATTTTGCAGGTTCCGATGAGAGAGGTTTTCGGGAGTTGATGTTTGTGTGTTTGATTGGGTTAGAAACTGAATGAGATCATTGTTCCTTACGCAAAAGCATAGATTTCGATCTGCTATGGCGATTTTCGTTTTGGATTGGAGTATGCAAGCAGCAAATGCAGCGTCGCTTTCAATGTGACTAAAGCGTAAGGTCCAGAGCACGACTCGACGTCGTTTTGCCTTCACATGTTTGTTAGAACTTCGAAGAATCAAATTTTGAACTGTTGCATAAATATATTTTATTTTTTTTGAACAATTATTTCATTCAACAAAGAAAAAAAAAATAGGTGACATTTATTTTTTTTCATTCTTTCTCTTTCTCTGAATAGATTATATTATTTTTTTTTTGTATGGCATGATTCTCATACAATATGAGAAATATATTTCTCAAATATTTAACTAGGTTAAAATAATCTCGTTTTTTCAGTTTTAAACATTATTTGAAACTTGCATGTGTGCATAATATTTCATTTTAGAGTATTTGTATAGTTTTTTTTAGAATCATTTTGGTCAAACAATATCATTTCGGTCTAATTAGTTAAATTAGATATTTCTTGTTATTTTCAACATTACAAAATACAAATTAACTTTTAAAGTATACATTATCACATTTATTTGGGATAGGATATTGTTGTGAAACACGGACTCGCTATTTTTTTTGAATTGTGTGTGTCGGACACGTGTCCGACACGCTCGGACATGCGGTCAAATTTTGAGACACGTGGACGTAGTCAATGCTCGGACACGTTTTTCCGATACGCAGTCAATTTTTTTGGACACGTGGTCAATGCTCGGACACGTTTTTTTTTTTAGTCTTAATTTTATTTTATTAACTAAAAATAAAATAAAAAATTTATAAATAAATTTTTTTCTGTTATGAAATTTGACATGAAAAATTAACAAGGTACAAAAAATTATTTTTGTTTATATTTATGTTATGAAATTTGAATATTTGATTAGTTATATGACATATTATGGATTGTTATATCTATTAAATATAAATTATATTATATATATTAAAAATATTATTTACTATCAAAACGTGTCACAACGTATCGAAATATGTCATTTTTTAGAATTAACGTGTCGTGTCGTGTCCCGTGTCGTGTTAGTCCGTGCATCATTTTGGATATTGTTACCATCAAATAAAAGGTGAAGTTTTTATGAATGAAAATTAAAGTTTAATCTGTAATTTGTAATTTTGTAGTGACCGTTGTGGTGGTGAAGAAAGTTTTAATGCACTCATGCAAATATGATGAAGGGCATGGAGGGGAGGACCATTAATTTTTGTAACCTAGAAGGCTAGAAGAACCACAATGCTTTTTCGGAGCACCTCATAACTAATGTTCTAACTTTACAACCACCTGTTTCGCCCGAGTAGCATCCCTTGTTTTCTTTCCGGCTAGTATGTTATGATTCAATATCACTATTGAAAAATAATTTTATTCCAAATTAGTTGTGATTGGTGGCATATAAAACCAAATGAAAAATAAGAAGAAAAAAACATAAAAAATGAAAAATATTTTATTTGATTGCATCTTTTGTTTTTGCTGTCTTATTTGTTGTTTGGATATTCTGTAAATATTGAACTTTCCTTGGTTTGATAATTTTGCTATTTTTAGTTAGATAGTGTTTTGCTAAATAAGTTTCTTTTGGTTTTGATGTATTTGACTCAATGTGAATGCCAATTCTGAGAATTGATTTGAGACAAATTTGGAAGATAGTTTTTTTTTTTTTAAAAGAAAGCTTGTAGTTTTTCAACAGTAATATCTTAGTTGCACAATAGGTAGCTTGGATTTTGTTAGTTAGAAAGAAAAGACTCAGGGCAATTGTGTTAATGTAGATTTAAATGAGTGGATTGGTGGCTGTGTAATAAAGCAGAGTGAGATTGAGAGATTAAAATGAATACTGCAGATAGCTAAGTTGGATCCATAGGCAATTGAGATGGTAATTTAACCTTAGTGAGGAATTGAGCCTTAAACAGTTGACATTTTTTTTCTTGAGAGACTCTTGCTTGGATAGTGTAGGCAGAACTTGCTCTGGTGCTTGGTTAACTAAGTAAAATATGGATTTAGGTTTGAAGTGGATTTAGGCATTCTTTCTACTTAACCACTGTGAGCCTAAAAGCTAACAATCTAACCCTCTCCTTCAAAAGGTGATTTTAATAAATAACCAAATATAATATTTGGAGTAAGGGTTAAGTTGGTAATTTTTCTTACATCTCCCCCAGAGCCCAGGTATCATATAAGATAAAATAAATTTAAAAATATAAATAACATTAGAAATTAAAAATATCAACAAATAATTAAAAAAAGAAAAGAAAAAATATAAGAGAAAAAAAGTAAAAAGTAAAAATAAAAAAATAAAAAAGTATTTGTCATTTTATAAGGATATAAAATTAGGTCATTTTAAACAAAACTATTGTGTTTTATGCCGAGAGATATAATTACAAATGAAAGATCATGGTGGAGGAGAGTGGAAGATTATTGATAAAAAATTCTAATTTAAATATTAAGAAAAATATTATTATTTTAGTTAAAATGAAATGACACAATTATATGTCCTTTAAAGGATAAATATTTTTTCTATAAAAAATAAATAAATAAGAGAAATAAAAGAGAAATAAAAGAAATAAAAGAGAGAGAGAGAGAGAGAGAGAAGGGTAAAGAAAGAAATAAAGAGTGATATAAGAGAAAATGACAAAAAAATGAATCATCTAATGAGAAGAAAAATAGGTCTAACTTTCTACAATGTTAATAGCTTCACTCGAGTCCATCATAAGACACATTATTCGATAATTTTTCTCTCTTTGTGTCAAACTCTTGGTAACAAACTTATATGCTTACAAGAACACATGGGGATCTTTCAGTGTTCATGAAAATCGGCCCGGCCGGTCGGACCGAGAACCGACCCGTCAACCGATCTGATTCTTGCAATGGATCGGATATGCTGCTGACCCGGTATCAACTCGGTGAACCGGTCGTGAACCGCGGTTCAACCGGTATTAACCGTCGAACCGGTGAACCGGTTTTGGAAAAAATAATTTCAGTATTGCAGCAGCTGGGATTCAAACTCGAGTCTCGTAAGGGAAACAATTTAACATGCTCCAGGCCCACCATTTATTCACTGGTCCCTTTTCTATAAATGGAAATTTTTCTTCCATTTCTACCCTTTTCTTTTTGATTTTTTCCCCTCTGTCCCTCTTTTTTTTATATTTGGGAGGGACCACCATGGTCCCGTCCCACAAAAAATCTTCTCCTCGTAAGGATGCCAAACAACAGCTTACCACTAGGCTGAGTTAGTTTGTTGGTTAATATGCACCGTTTAATATATATAACATATTATTTAATAAAATTATTTAAAAATTACATATAGTGGGAATCGAACCCTTGTTGTGAAGATATAAATTGTAGTATTTACCACTAAGCTATATTTGTTTCTTGGTTCTCTTGCACTATTTAAAATATATATTATATAATTAATTATAAAATATAAATTTATATACATATCTGGTTAATGCGGTTGAACCAGTTACCCACTGACCCGGTACCCCGACCGGATCAATCACCAATCTGGGTTTAATAACATTGGGATCTTTGCATTATGCACCCAAATCACTCTAATTTATGTTCTCTCTTCTTTTCTTTTCTACCATTGATACTACTCCTATATTTCATTGAATATCTTCATTTTTTATCTTAGTAATCCTTGTATGATCACACATCCACTTTAAAATCTTCATTTTTTATTTACTCCCATTTTATATTTATGTTGCCAATGTATTGGCCAACATTTAGCTCCATATAACATTGCAAGCCTTACTGTTGTTCTATAAAACTTTCCATTAAGCGTAAGAGTAATCTTGCGATTACACAAAAACTCTGATGCACTACATCATTTCATTCATCTTATTTTGATTATATGATTTAAATCATCATCAATTTCCCCATCTTTTTGCAAAATTGATCCCATATATCTGGAAGAATCTTTATAGAGTACCTCTTGTCCAAACAAATGCATGAAATCTTAATTTCCATCTCTTGTCGAAGCAAACTCACACTTCATATACTAATTCTTGCAACAACTTAGAGTAAATCCTTTAAACTTCAACGTGCTTATCCATAGTTCTAGTTTTCTGTTAACACTAGTCTTAGTCTCTTAAATAAGCACAATATCATTTGCAAATAACATACACCATGACACTTCATCTTGGATGTCTTATGTTATTTCATTCATAACTAGATCAAAAAGATAAGGATCAAAGCAAAGCCTTAGTGTACACCTATCATGATAAGAAAATAACTTGATATTCAATAACAAGTCTTCCCACATGTATTAGCATTATCATACATATCTTTGATTGTCTTTCTACATACTTTGATGATACTTTTTTCTTCTCAAGAATCCACCATAAAACCTTTCTTGAAACCATATTATACACCTTTCAAGATCGGTAAGAACTATATGTAAGTCTTTCTTTTTTTCTCTCAATATATTTCCATTAATTGTTGTATCAAGGAAATAGCCTCCATGGTTCATTTTCTTGGATAAACTCAAATTGATTTACAAAGACCTTGGTCTCTTTTCTCAAACTCCCATAAATTCATAATATAACTATAAGTTTAATGCCACTATAGTTAAAATAATTCTAGATATCTAACAATGAGGTGTGGTTCTCACATGAGAGAAAAATAAAAAAAATAGAAAGCCTACTTTTGAAGGGAGAGAAGAAGAAAAAACTTGTTTCCAACAACATGACAATTTATTTCCCTTTAATTATAATATAAGAATTGGAAATACATGTTTGATTTATGTTTAATCTCTCTCTCTCAATATTCGATATGAATTAATTAAATAATTATCAGGTTATTCTACTATGTTTGATTTATATAAATAATATTTTTCAAAAATTTAAAATAAGTGTTTCGCTTAATCTGTTATGTAACTATTAAATATAGGATTTTTTTTTCAATTAAGGATATTTTTAATATATAATTTTTAATATATTATTTTATTTGTTGAAAGTATTAATGATATTTTATATGGGAATAGTTATACTTACCATCAGTTAAGTGCGAATAAACTGATAACTGATACACTAAGTTCGAATAATAAGTTTGGGCATCCTAAAAAAGTGTTTTTTTATGTCTTACTTATTTTAAAAATATTTTTTACGAAAGCTAAAACTATTTAGATTTTTTAAAAAATATTTGATTTTTCAAAAAAAAAATATTGGGTTTTTAACTTTTATTTTTTTATTAAAATTTTCAGCTTTTAAAAAAAAAAACATATTTTTAACTTTTTTTATGACTTTTAATTTTTCTAAGAGCAGGTATTCAGACAAACTTTTAGATTTCTAAAAAAAACAATTTTTTTTTAAAAAAAAAAACTTATCCAAATATGCCTCAAATTTGAAACCACTTAAAATTAGTGATATACAGTATAAATATAATAAAAATAGTGAAATTAAAAGCATACCCATTAGCACAATATATGGGAGTGCCATTAGTAAAACCAAGGAAAATAATAATAAAAAATGCTGTTAACTAGTACTGTAGCTTCTCATCTTCCAAGTTGCTGGTATCACATTCCTAACCATCTTAATATCCATCAACATCATATCCAACAAAAGAGAAAATTCACCACTCTATCACTTGCCAATGCTGATACCCATATTCCCCTCACAAACTTCTTTGGCCTAAGTCTTCCTCATACCCATAATAATTGCAACAAAGGCCAAGAAAACAGTAACAGGTCTAGGTACAATTCTGATTATTCCAATCATAACCACAAACACCACTTGGTACTTTTCACAAACATGTGGTGGGTAGATGTGAAAGCAGCAGTTGGCCAAAGAATCAACTTGGAGGCAATTCTATGTTCAACTATGGTTATCTTAAAAGACCCAAAATTTGCATTGCCCCATATTTCTGTTCCTGATATAAGGTACATTGATTGGGCTGAGTTGCGTAGAAAGGGTTTTAAGGGTGTTGTGTTTGACAAGGATAATACTATTACAGCACCTTACTCTTTGACGCCATGGCCTTCGCTTGAGTCTTCATTGGAACGTTGTAAATCGGAGTTTGGTCATGATATTGCTATATTCAGTAACTCTGCTGGTAATTCTAGCATGAAGCATTTTGAAATTGTTTGAAATAGTTTTTATTGTAGTACTTGTTGTTCACACAATCACATAATGTGTTTTTTGTGTTGTTTTTATTGGTTTTGTGAATCAGGGCTTTATGAGTATGACCATGATGGTTCAAAAGCTAGGATGCTTGAGGGTGCAATTGGAATTAAAGTCATCAGACACAGTGAGTTTTGCCTTTTCTTTTAGGGGTTTGATTCTGTTTTTTGAAATACATGTTATCTCATGCTGTGTGTTAAAATGCTTTGAAATATTCCCTGGGGTGAAATGACACTAGTATTGTTGTTGATATGTGTTTG
Organism: Gastrolobium bilobum; assembly: GCF_033153095.1. Lineage (NCBI taxonomy): Eukaryota > Viridiplantae > Streptophyta > Magnoliopsida > Fabales > Fabaceae > Gastrolobium > Gastrolobium bilobum. The sequence continues at coordinate 478,833 of NW_026898686.1, forward strand.
TATGCTGCAGGGTTGAAGAAGCCAGCTGGTACAGCTGAAGAAGTTGAAAAGCATTTTGGTTGTGAATCTTCCAAATTAATCATGGTAGATAAAAAATTTGTAGTGTTCAATTTCTATTAGCTACTTGTTTTGTAGTTTGATTCAGGTTTATGTTAAACCATAAGCATTTTGTGGCAGGTGGGTGATAGGCCCTTCACGGACATTGTTTATGGCAATCGCAATGGGTTTCTAACTATTTTGACAGAGCCACTTAGTCTTGCTGAGGAGCCATTTATTGTTAAGCAGGTTTGTTTTTCATTTTCATTTCCATTTCATCTTACTGAGGAACCATTAAGTGTTTGATGTCATTTCTTTCTTCCAATAGTAAAAGAAATTTCATTAATAGAAGAGAATGAAGAGTTCATTTTGACAGAGATCATATAGCAAAAGAGAACATAATTTAGCAGATAAAATCATCAAGCAAAAAAGCTCCCACATTCATTTCCATTTACTTTTATCTTGCTGAGGAACCAGTTAGTGTTTGATGTGATTTCTTTCTTTCAATAATAAAATAATTTTATTAATAAAAGAGAATGAGGAGTTCAATGTGACAGATCCTATAGCAAAAGAGAACATAATTTAGCAGATAAAATTATCAAGCAAAAAAGTTCCCACATTCATTTTCATCTTGCTGGGGAGCCATCAAGTGTTTGATGTGATTTCTTTCTTTCAATAATAAAAGGAATTTCATTAATAGAAGAGAATGAGTAGTTCAATTTGACAGATCCTATAGCAAAAGAGACCATAATTTAGCAGATAATATTATCAAGCATAAAAGCTCCCACACCTCTTTTATTGACAAGTAATGAAGCTCTAGTACAAATGTGAAAAGCATATTTCTACAAATGTACAGAAAGATTATCTTGTTCCAAAGCATTTGAGTAGGAAATTGCCCTGAAAGTTTCAGTTTGAACTGCCTCAACTGAGTTGCCCAAATGTTATATATCTTCAATGATCCTTGTTACAGCTTGTCATGTGTTGTCCAGTATTTTGCATTGATGTTGAAAGACGTAATAGATCTCTTATTTTCAAATTCATCATGTCAAAATCATGTATATGACTTTTTTAATAATTCGTGTACGTTTTCATATAAGCCAAAAAGGCCTTTCTTTTTTCTTGGGGGTGGGGGATATAGGAAAAAAGATGCATCAAAATTTGAGAATGAAGTTTGGGGAATGTCTCTTAGTATTGATGCCATTGGAATGACATGTTGTAACCCTCTTTGCATGTTTTTTGGACAGGCTTGGTGTGTAAAATCTGATTGATAATACTTTGCTCAACGTGATTGATGAATTTGTTATGATTTATCACTTTGTGATGATAGGTGAGGAAGCTAGAGACTTCATTCGTAACTTATTGGTCTAGAAGAGGGTTGAAGCCACTTGGTCACCAGTTATTGCCAGATCCCATGCGGTGTGTCAAAGAGCCACGTCCTATTTTCAAATCATAAGTTTTTTAATAATTCTCTTTAGATATATTTTATTGAAATTATTAAATTACTTTCAAAGGTAAAAATGTTATATTGGCATTGAATGGTTGCATCTCTATCAGGCATTCCCCTCAACTGGGTCCTGATCTTTAATTGTCTGGATTATTCATTCATGGTCCAAGCATTATTAATAAGCTCGTTATCATGTAACCAGTTATGTTCCTGCACTTTGCAATTCTTTGTTAACCATGTGTAAATTTAAAATGATGACATATAGTTCTTTGCAAAAGTAGAATTATAAAATGTTGTAAAATTGAATCATAAACATGTCAAAGACATGAGAAATGACGTAAAAAGGAAGTTCATGAAATGATATAATTATTTAGAAGCTTTGACTTTTAAAAATTCCAGAGCGTATGTTAGTAAAAAAGTACATGACACCAGAGGATCTAAACTGTCAAACAAGCATGCCTAGCATGAATTGTTAGGACAAGTTGGTCCCTCAAATAGCACGGAAGCATGTCACAATTCGGAGCTTGGACTTAGAAGCTCGGCAATCAGAGGTTAGCCTGGAGATACCACTATTAGGACAAGTTGGTCCCTCAAATAGTGAGGAAGCAAGTCACAAATCGGAGCTCAGACTTAGAAGCTTGGCGATAAGAGGTCGGCCTAGAGTAACTAGGTCGGCCAACATGCAGAAAAAATGAAAAAGAGTAGAGGAGAGAGATAGAGAAAAAACACAGTCAAATTTTAACGTGTTCAATGTGAAGAAGTAAAATCCAGGGGACACTAGGGGTGTTCGCGGTCTGGATTAGATCGGTTTTGGAAGCAAAAATCATCTGATCCAATTCCTTTGGTTTGATTTTGTAATCATCTATTCAGTTTGGAATTTTTTTTAAATCCGATATGATCCAATCTAATTTTTTTCGGTTTAGATTGGATCGGTTTTCGATTTTTTGAAAATCCTAAAATTTGTTTCATGATTACGGTACAAATAACATCTTTTGTATATATTCTGGCTTTGTAAAAAAAAAAAATTTTTGTGAAATACAAAAACATCATTAAACAATAATATAATTTTTTTTGGACAATGAGATATGAAGCTCTACACAGATGAAATTTTGTTGATGAGACGTGACTAGATTTTTTCTTGGGTTTAGTTGATGGGTTAATGGGTCTTGAGTTTAGAAATATTTGGACTATGATTAGGGAAAGACCCAAGTAGGTAGAGGGGAATTGATATATTTGATCAGTTTTCATTAATCAATCTGAAAATCGATCCAATCCAATTAAAATTTGCGGTTTTTTTTCTTTTCGATTTTGGATTTATTCAGTTATCGGATTTTCGGTTCGGTCGTGATTTAAATTGATTTGGATCGGTTGATGAACACCCCTAATTAGAGTTATTCTAACTCTCCTAGTCCAATAAATATTTGGGCTCTTTTGTATTTCTATTAGGCCTGTCAGTAGGTTGGGTTGCTACAGTTGCTGCCCCATGGGTTCGGTCCTGAATCAATGTTATGACCCACGTTAGTGTTGGGGTGGTAAATGAACCAGGGGCCTTCTGCTCGTCTCGTGAAGGCCTAAACGTACATGTTTAAAATTGGTTGTTGGAACCAGACTTAGACTTATATAAAAGCTCAATTAATAAAAAAGCTTAAGGCTCTAATACAAAAGTTCGGTCTTAGAGCCTCTCAGGCTAGCCTAGTATATTAATTTTTATTTTATTTTATATTTTCTATACTACTTGTAATAGCTCTCTCTTTGTCCTCAATCTATTTCATCCCATTTTATTGGTTAAACAAATTTTTTGAATGATTTTATTATATATTATGTTATTTTGATATACATTAAATTTATGAATATGAAATTACTAGTGTTGTTGATTTTATATTTTTTTTGGATAAATTTTTGTTGTCTTAGTTTTTTTTTAAATAGACTAAATCAAACTTTTGTTTTTTGTAAATAAGTCAGGCCGATAATTACATTCATAACAGATAACAAGCTTGCTCAAACTGATACATTTAAACATAGACTTAACATTGTAAAACCAAAACTTCTCGACCTATTAACACCTCTATTCATGGTGGAGTTTGAGTCCTGAGTCAAAAAGAGTTGCTGACATTCTTTGCTGCTGATCTTGATACCATTCAACAGTGGAGTATTAGCAACAGTATTTTGCTTAAGAGCTTTCAGATAAGTTTTACATTTTTCATTTGGATTTTCTTTCAAGAGGTTAAAGTCTGACAAATTATTTAATGAATATTTTCAAAAGTAATGGTCAAAATATAGAGAATCACCATTATTATAATTTTAAATATATATAGGTACACCAAAACTCAAAGCCAATGACAAGAATTTCTAGCAAGGTTGGCTACGGGGCATGTCATACAAATGCATAATATTGCAAATTTTAATTTTCTTTAATATCTAATATATTGTGAAAAAAACAATGATAAATTTAAAATAAAAAGGAGAGACATGTTTAAAATCATGGAAATTCTTATATATAAAATAAAATCATGCAAATATTGTTAGAAAATATGAACCTTCATTTAATTTTATGTGTGCAATATTGTATGCAAAATCTACAAAGATCACAAAAAATACATTCTTTCTAACCAATTTATTCTATTATTTGTTAATTGTTATCAATAATTGAGGATACAATATCGGGATATGTTATTTTACTTTTTTTTTTGCCATTTTCCAATACCGTCAGATCCAGAATCTAAAGAGGAGAGAGAAAAAATAAATATTAATTAAAATTCTGATTTAACAGTCTTTTAAAGTGGTAGGCAGAAAAAAGATAGGTAGAATAATCTATCTCTACAATATCAATTCATGATCATTAGAGTTAAACTTGGCACCCATGTTAATTTGGATTAATGAGACTATGAAATCAGATCATAAAACTATAGATATAAGCATAGCTAACATTTTTCTAAGGGAGTATTTTAATTGCAATTCTAGTCGATATCACAAAGGTTAGATCAACTTATGAATACTTTTCAATGGCAAGTTTAATCAAAATATATAAATCACAATCTGAAACGAACATGGGAGATCTTCACCTCAAAAAAGTCAATTCACAATCTTATGTTTCTGATATGGGACTTCGTGATATCAATTGAAACAAATCTCAGGAGAATCTCACCTCAAAAGCTAGCTTATGAGATAGGAGAGTCCAAAATCTACATAAACTTCACACTAGAATCTTATGTTTTCGATGTGGGACTCCAAATCTCATACCGTAGATATTTTTATTAATAATTGTGGAAAGGAACAAATATTTGTGATTTAAATGACAAGTTTTACCCTAGTCAAATCCACCTTTTCCCCCCCTGCAATCTACATCTCTCATATTCTAAATTTCTCTTATTATTTGTACATGTAGAATTTGGTAAAAATATTTTTTCTTTTTTAACCTTGGAAATCATAACCATTAAATTAACGGAAATTAATAATTAAGATTTAGTCGTAAAAATTATAAATAATTTAATTTATAAATATAACACTTATATATGTGTGTGTGTTTTGTCCCTCTACCTTTTTATTTTATAAAATCTTAAAAAGTAGTGAATTTCTTATCTTTTTTATTTTATCTTATTTTAGATTTTTTAATTTAATATCATTATTCGTATCATTAAATATATTCAAATTAAAAATATATGTATATCTGAAGATAATAATTATTAAAATTATTAGCTAATTTATAAAATTATAAAATATTTAGTAATTTTTTAATGCATTTCCTTAGATTCAGGAAATGAAATTCATAATAAATAATAAATTATTTCTTTTGCCATGACATTATTTCTTAAAAGACGTACTTTATAATATAAATAATATTTTATTACAATGAAATCTTATTGTAATAATAGCTAATAAAAATTCCTACATTTCGAGTCACTAATTTAATATAACATTTAAACTTGTGACAAAAAATGTGAGATTTAAATCTTAAAACATCTGCCATGTATTCATGCGTTTTTTGTATGAATATGATTATATTTTTATTTTATTTTCCCAAACGGTTCATCCTCCAAATTATATCCGTTTCGAGCACTTGTCAGACCTTATTAAACTCCCAAATTTTTTTCCTCATTTTTAGGGCTCGAATTCAAAATTTCTGCTTAAGGATCCAGACTTCTTATCATTTGTGCCAAGGCTGTTTGGTATATGATTATATCTTTAACTGTCTATAATAATTAATAATTTTCTTAGAGGACAATTAAAATAAATAATAGGAAATAAGTTCAAGTAAAAAGGAAATATTTTCGGTTTAAGTAATAAATAAATGAGGAGTTTGAAATTTTTTGTATTTTTCAGTAGAAAGCTCGACGTGGCAATATCAGGTTCGTTGACAAAATTTACTCCCTTGAATATCCCCCAAATTGTGAATGATCCGATAAAGAAAACAATTTCGCAAATAAAGAATCTAACCTTAATTGTGACACCCAAGTTATATTACACCTATGTGACACCCAGTCAATCTCACCGTTAGATCGCTTATGTTGATCCAACGGTTATATTTATTTTCATCATTGTATGGTCATGATTTCCCAAATTTAAAGTGAAAGCATTAAATATGGAAAATCATAACGTAGAAATAAATATAAAATATTAAATTTGAGAAATCATGACCATACAAAGATGGAAATAAATATAACCGTTGGATCAACATAAGCGATCTAACGGTGAGATTGACTGGGTGTCACATGTGTGTAACATAATTTGGGTGTCACAATATCCTATCCCATTAAAAAATAATAATTGGGTTTCCTTGATTGTTTGGTTGCCTAGAGATACAGTGTATATTTATTTAGCCTTGTGAAGGATGAATCTTTCATATCACAAAGAAAACATATTTTAAGAGAATGTCAGAGATTTGGCATTCTTTGAAGAAATCAATTCATTGCAAACCACATTCATTGGATGTTCATGATCCTATGGCAAGTGGGCACCATAGAAGTATTTAGCAAGGCAAGATTGATAGTTCAAAATCCCAAGCACGCAATGCCATTCTTAACCCTGTTACCCATGAAATTGTCCTTGATAGTTCAAGCGGTGAGATTAAAATGTGTGTATGTTGTCCTTATCCTCTTAGCAGCGAAGATGGCAAAGGGGTAGTAGAAGGTCATCATCATAGATCAACGAAGCGAGCTATATCTTCAAGGGAAACACATTATGTTGATTGTGATGAATGTTATATCTTCTTAAAGCCAAGAGTTTTAGTACAGAAAGATTGTAATGGTCCTCCAACATTAACTTGTCATCAAGAACGTGGTGAGAAATTAAAATCTCTTGACACTGTTAAAAGATCGCGATATCTCTGAGCATTCAGGTAAGGATCAGAACTTTTTATAAGACTAAATACCCTTTTTGGTCATCAGCAAATTTTACGATATCCGCTTTAGTCTCTAACAAATAAAAAAGCTCATAATCCCTGAGAAAATTTAAAATGAATTCATTTTAGTCTTTTTAGGGACTAATACGGGTTTTTTTTAAATTTGTTAGGGAACACGATTTCAACTAAATAGGTCCATTTTAAATTTCTTAGGGACTACGATGGGCCTTTTTACTTGCTAGGGACTAAAACGGGCGTCGTGAAATTTGCTGAGGATCAAAAAGGGTATTTACGCTTTTTATAATTGATGTAGCATGCATCGACGTGAAACATGATATGATAACATGTAATTAAAAAAATATTATGATACATTTGATATTAAATAATATTTTTAATTTATGTAATGTATATTATATTTAATATTCAATAATTTAACAAAAATAAATAAATAAACTCATAATACTCATCAATTTTTTCAAAGAAACATAAGATGTACATATTTAATAGAGTAAACATCTTTTTTGGTCCCTGGCAATATCTATAAAATCCTTTTTAGTCTCTGGCAATAAAAATGACCAAATTGGTCCCTAAAATTATGAAAAAAGGGCCACATTAGTCCTTATGTCAACTCCTCCGTCACTAACGTGGCCCTTTTTGCATACTGTTAGGGACCAATTTGGTCCTTTTTTATTGCCAGGGACTAAAAAGGATTTTGTAGATATTGTCATGGACCAAAAAGAGTGTTTACTCTATTTAATATTATATTTTTCAATTAAAAATCTCTTATACACTGAGATTTATTCGATATCCATTTTTAATTTTAATTATATTAGTTTGATAAAATATCGATCAATTTTTTTATAATATATAATAAAAATTTAAATATTATAAATATCGAAACTTGTCAAATGTCGGTGGTGTCAAGGAGTCTCCGACAGACTCTTCATGTTTTTTGAGATGTTTGTTGAGATATATAATCTCACATTGGATTGGTTGTATGAGCAACTAATGTGGAGTTTATAAAGCCTTCGACACTTCCACTCTTTGAGCTAGCTTTTGGGGTGGTGTATCCAAGGTTCTTATCAAATGATATCAGAGCTTGAGTGACTATAAGCTCACAAGTTCGATCCTCATCACCCCCACTTTAAAGTGCACAAAAAATTGGGCCTGTGCAATATCCACGCTTCTAGCCGAATGAACTCTCATATGAGGGAACGTGTTGAAATATATAGTCACACATCGATTGTATGTGTAACTATTTCAACAATGCTTATAGTTTTTGAGTCAGTATATTCTGCTTTAGATTTATTTTATTTTATTATTTTATTTATTTCGTATACCTGGTTTTCATGTCCTTATCAAATTGACTCTAAATATTCTAACTACATCGGCACAAAGAGAAAATAGCATTTCCCATATGCAAACCGGATATCATGCCTTTTTTTTTTTTTTTTGGTCAGTCTTGTGTCTGAATGGGCCAATTAGTTGCAACCCATCTAATTTTAATAAACATAAACGAAATTCATGTTTGGAATTGTTCATAAAAATAATGTTTTAAAAAAAATGATATCTGTGTGCCATAATTTTTTATCGTATGAAACTTAAAAGCAATTTTATGTTTATTGTCTTCAAATAATTGAAAACTCAAAACATTTTTTAGTGTTTTTTTTTTGGGTGAAGTAATTAAAAATAAGAGAAACAACTCGTTAATTTAGTTTTCAGTAATGACAAAACTTTAATACCAAAAAAAAAAACGAATATCTTTTAATTACATTAATTTAATTTTCATTATTGTATTCAAAATATCTTTTAAATAAAAGTTTTGCCAAAACTTTTAGGTTTTTATCAAAAAAATTAGTCAAAGTTTGACTTTGACTAGAAATTTTGTCGAAAAGAACTTTTGAAAAAAAAAATTATGTCCTTAAAAATAATCAAGTCAAAGCATGCTTTAAATTCATTTCAAACCAGGGCTTTTGACTCTTTTTTTTTTAAATTAAAAAAATCAAATGCTTTTTGTTGTTGTTTAAATTAGTTTTAAAACTGCTATAGTACACTGTACTTGAAAAAAAAATTAAAAACAAAAGCTAAGTGACTATTTCCTATTATAGTATGGACTTTTTTTTTAGAGGAATGATTTGTTTATAAATTTTTTTTACAAATTTTTGTAAATTACACTGTGTACTCCCGGAGAACATAGTGTAACCTAGTGTTCTTCCGAGAGAACATAGTGTAGTTTGTAAATATAACCCTCTCCTTCTTTTTATTACAAATATATGATATTAAGTTGCAAATCACTTGCATATTTTAAATTTTAATTAAGTCTTTATTAATTGTTCTTTTTTATTTTATCATCGCCGTGTTAATAATACATGTTTTGTTATCTGAATACGTGAATATGTTTTATAGTGCACGTCGTAATGTTATTTAATTTGAGACTCAAGAAAGACATTGAGTTTTTTGTTTGTTCCTACATCATGCAATTACATGTTTTTGTAATAAAAAATATTATTCATAATATTTATTTTAAATTTTGATAAACTTTTACGAGACAAACAAATCAATTTTTTTCCCGTATATCGGTATATCGCACGGATAATACACTAGTATGGTTTAATATGAAACTTCAACATGTACACTTTTACAGTCATAGGACTTCATAAAGAAGATTTATCATGGCAGATTATCGAAAAAATATGCCAAGGCAGCTATGTCAATTCTGAAAGCAAGGTAGCACAAATTGAATGTGTCATGAAGGTCCATAACACGCAAAAAACATTTGCTTGCTTTGAGGAATGCAGAGAAATGGTTAAGAATATTAATGTTGAAAGGCAACAAAATAAGCACCCTCGATGCTTGGTTGATGGAAATGAGTTGTTGAGGTTTCATGGTACAACTGTTGCATGCTCCCTTGGTATAAATGGCTCTTCTAGCCTGTGTACTTTTGACCAATGTGGTGTATGTCAAATTTTGAGGCATGGTTTCTCCACCAACAAAGAACTCCACGGTGCTGTTGGGGCTTTTACCGCTTCTATAACTGGAAAAGCCATTGATTCCATTGGCTCTTCACATAAACCTGTCCTGAGAAAGTCTGTTATAGTTTGCAGAGTAATAGTTGGGCGAGTCCATAATACTCTACTTGAGATTCAAGGAATGACTAATTCAGAGTTTGATTCTTTTGTCAAAACGGATATTGAAGAACTTTATGTTTTGAATCCGAGAGCTGTCCTTCCTTGCTTTGTGGTAATCTTCATGTAAAGCCTTCCTTGCTTTGTGGTAATCTTCAATTTTCAAGTAAAGAACCAATTCAACCCAAAAGCTTAAGTTGTTGGGTGGGGTTACATTAATTGTTTTATATATCTCAACACGCCCCCTCAGACGAGAGCCCACTGGGCTTAAAGGGTGGACAATGCACAGGCCCACCTACCTGTGCGAAGAAAGAAATTTCACTAGAAAGAAAGTAGGAGCAGTGAGGATCGAACTTGGGAAACGAAGCTCTGATACCATATAAAGAACCAATTCAACCCAAAAGCTTAAACTGTTAGGTAATGTTATATTAATGGTTTTATATATCTCAACAATTCAAATTCTGAAAGTTGAGCTTTCAGATAAAGCTTAGGTAAAGGTTTTCAATTGTAGATTTCAACATAGATTTCTCATATTGGAAATGTAACTCTTCCTATTTAGTCAATGCTTCACGAACTTGACAAATGTATGTTTGAGAACATCCCCCATAAAAAATTGTCATTGTCTTTCAGTGATGAAGCGTCTTTGGTTACATGCCTTTCATTGTCAGAAGATTAAAGGAATTCAATAGTAAAAGGTTTTGTGCTAACAGAATGCAGGAAACAAATAAAAATAATTCAAATTACTATGGCACATATGATGGCACATATGATGGCACATTGAATTCGACTTAAACTGCTGGAGGAAAACTGAATTCAATAATGGAAAATTCTTACACAACAACTTGGAAGAAAACATTTATTTTGTCAGAACTGTATTCATGATCTGCTACTAATATTTTTGGGACCGAACAATCACACTTACAACAGTTGCAAATCAAAAAAGAAATGAGGGAAGAAAAACGGAGACACGTATCTACGTCAAGCAATGTTGAACTATATTCGCTCTCGTCCCACTCAATTACTCAATTTATAAGAGAAATATAATTAAATTTAGAAACGATAAGGGCTCGTTTGGTGGACAAGATAGGATAAGAGTAGTATATGATATGGGGCTGATAAGGGTAGGATATGATATGAGGCTGATAAGTCTATATCATGTCGTTTGAAGAGCACCTGATTAACAATCTGATAAGATTATGTAGAAGGAGAAAAGAGAAAGAAAAAACAAAATATAATGCAATAAATATAAATATATTGGATAGCGTGGGAATATATTGGGTAGCATGGAACTATATTAGGTATCCAATATTGGTATCCTACCATGTTGGATCCTAACCCAACTTCCTCCATAGGATAAGAAATCATGTATTGGATAGGATAAAATGAGACAATAGGATAAACTAATCATATCCTATTGACCCACCAAACAAGAGATAAAAATAGGATATGATAAGTTATCCTATTCTATCTTCTTCATCAGGTGCTCCAAACAGGCCCTAAACGATTGTAGTTATCCATGAACTCAAGTCCAAAATATTAAAAAAGAGAAATAAAATAAATAAACTTAAGACCCACACTCTGCTAACTGCTATTGACTTTCTCCGCCTTCTGGTAGGGGTGTTCGCGGTCTGGATTTGATTGATTTTGGAAGTAAAAATCATTCGATCCAATCCCTTCGGTTTAATTATGTAATCATCCATTCGGTTTGAATTTTTTTTTCAAATCCGATCCAATTCAATTTTATTCGGTTTGGATTGGATTCGTTTTTGATTTTTTGAAAAGTCTAAGATTTGTATGATGATTATTTGGCAAATAGCATGTATCGGCTTTGTAAAGTTTGTATAATTATTATTGTGAAATCTAGAAGCATTGTACAACAAAAAGTTAAATCATCATCTTTTACTTTCAACAAAAAATTTATAATATGGTTGCATGAGATATGAAGTAACTCAAATTTTTATCCTATAGAAGAGCTGTTGTACAACAATAACATATGTAATAAAAATATATTATGTATCTTACAAAAAAAAACATAACATAGATTAAGCACAATCCACTTTCTCCAACATGATGAGATAATGGGTTTTAGATTTAGAATTTTGCTATATGGTTTTTGGGCTATGATTGGGAAAAGGTCAAAGTAGGTAAATGGTAAGGTTGAGGAATAATTGGATCGGTTTGAATTGAATCGATTTTCACCAACCCATCCAAAAACCGATCCAATCCAATTAAAATTTGCGATTTTTTTCAATTTTCGATTTTCGATTAATTCGGTTTTCAATTTTTCGGTTCAGTCACCCGATTTGAATCAGTTGACGAACACCCCTAGAGTACACTAGTTCAGAAAATCTTTCACTGTGTCAAATGGAAAGATTACAAGAGTCAAGCTTCCCTAATTTTTCAATAGAGATACAATCAAACTTTACCATGGTGGTATACTTGAACTTCCCTAAAAGCTAACAATCAAGTGTCTCTTACTCAGAATTCTCTAACAAAATCAACCTATTACAAATGATTTCAAGGGGTTTATATAAGGTGAGGCGAACCCTCCACACCTTCTTCCAGAATTTTCCACAATGATGAAGTGGTTGGGCAGCCTTGAGCCCTGCATCACTTTTAATAAGGTGCACTCCATCATTAATAGAGCAACATCACCCCAACATGAATTACGGGCAAACTACCAGCCTACATGTAGTACAATGTCGAAAAATATGTCAACGAATTAATATGATAAGAAAATAATGGCAATAACTTAAGGGCTTTTGTCATGACCCTAGGTCGATGATTAATTGCACTCATGAACTTTTGTCATTGTCTATGTTTTATTTTTCATACCGTTCACGCTAGGACCAATGCTTTTAAAATAACACTAGTCATTAATTCATTGATTCATAATTCAGGGATTCAATCGTAATTACACTATGTTTGAATTAGTGATAATGATATAATTCTAATATTATATTAAGTAATAAACGACTCTGTGGGTAGAGCAGAAGACAGAGTAGATACATTATCTCATAGCTATTCTTAGATCGCTGGTTCTAATCCAGCATGTCGAAATTGTTTGAGGGATAGCATAAAATTATTTCTTGTGATGGAAAGATTATATGGAATTTGAAAAATGATCTCTTTGTAAAAAAAATATGCGTAAATTGTGCACCAAAGTTAACGCTTAAATTAATTGATTTTTTTTAAACAAGTATATGAATTACTGATGGCAAAGTTTACAATAATTAATATGTTGTCGTTTATTAAGAAATTAAATTAACTATTCAGACTAAATTGTAAGGTCCTCCTTAATTTAAAACCATAGATAATTGTTCAAAGAAATATTCAAAGAGGTTACATTACTACATTCCTTGACTAGCACAAAAATGAAAGGAAAAGAAGGGAAAAAAATATTAATTACAAATAAGAGCTACGGAGATATAAAATAGCATTAAGGATGAGTTCAATTAGAATTTACATATATACGTGTAGTTCAGCTTTGCATAAATGTTGAAACTATAGCGAAAATACAAACAAAGATTGTGATGTTATTGTTTTCTTCTATTTTAGTATCCAGTAATTGTTGGGGGAGGAGGTGATCTGTATTCAGCTCCGAAGAATGGTGGAAGGACAATGTCATCCCATGTTTGTGTTGGTGGAGATTGGACTGGTGGTGGAGGAGAAGAGTAAACTGGTGGTGGTGGTGAGTACACAGGGGGTGGTGGTGGAGAGTGAACTGGTGGTGGTGGTGAGTGGACTGGTGGTGGTGGTGGAGAATGAACTGGTGGAGGAGGAGAGTGAACTGGTGGAGGTGGGGAGTGGACTGGTGGTGGTGGAGAGTGAACTGGTGGAGGTGGAGAATGAACTGGTGGTGGTGGTGAGTGGACAGGGGGTGGAGGAGAGTGAACTGGTGGTGGTGGTGGTGAGTGGACAGGAGGTGGAGGAGAGTGTACTGGTGGTGGAGGAGAGTGAACTGGTGGTGGTGGAGGAGAGTGAACTGGTGGTGGTGGTGGTGAGTGGACAGGGGGTGGTGGGGAGTGAACTGGTGGTGGTGGTGGTGGAGAGTGGACAGGGGGTGGTGGGGAGTGAACTGGTGGTGGTGGTGGTGAGTGGACAGGGGGTGGTGGGGAGTGAACTGGTGGTGGTGGTGAGTGGACAGGTGGTGGAGGAGAGTGTACTGGTGGCGGTGGTGGTGAGTGGATGGGGGGAGGAGGAGAGTGAACTGGTGGTGGTGGTGGTGAGTGGACAGGTGGTGGAGGAGAGTGTACTAGTGGTGGTGGTGAGTGGACAGGTGCAGGAGGTGACTGAAAAGTTACAGGAGGTGATGGCATTGGTGCACTTGATGGTGGGATATCCTCAACTGGTGGTAATGTTGGTGGAATATCCTCAACTGGTGGGAGTGTTGGTGGGATATCTTCAACTGGTGGAAGTGTTGGTGGAATATCCTCAACTGGTGGTAATGTTGGTGGGATATCCTCAACTGGTGGGAGTGTTGGTGGGATATCTTCAACTGGTGGAAGTGTTGGTGTTGGAGGTGGCTCAGCCTTTGGTGTTGGAGGTGTCTTAGTCTTTGGTGTTGGAGGTGGCTCTGCCTTTGGTGTTGGAGGTGGTTTAGCCTTAGGGGATGGAGTTGGTTTTGGTGTTGAGGGGACATGGCTATTCCCATTGCCTCCACCACAGTGCTTGCTACAGTCCACAGGGCGAGTTAGCACCGGTAAGCATTGCTTGGATGTCTTTTGATTCTTTTTTCCTGATAAACAATTGCTTGAGTCATCAAAAGCAACCAATGAGTTGGAAGAAGCGATACAAGTTTGAGCTTCCCCATTGAAGTAGTTGTCAGAAAATGTGAAGTTCTTCAACAAAGGTAGCTGGCAAATAGTGTTAGACACATATCCACTAAGCTTGTTATGTGCGATGTCTATGACCTCCACATTCTTCAATCCTGACAAGTTAGGTAGAGTCCCTACAAACCCATTATTGCTAGCATCCAAAACAGTCACATTTTGTAGTAAACCAAGCTCTTGTGGGAAGCAACCTCCAAGTCCATTGCCCATGAAGACAATCTCATTCAAGTTCCCCATGTTCCCAATAGATTTTGGAATGCAACCTGAGAATTTGTTGTTAGCAAAAGTCACAACCGAGGCCTTGGATTTTCCTAGAGTTTCTGGGATAATAGATGTGAAACGGTTGTTGTTCAAGAATATTGCATCAAGATCTTTCTCAAATAGCTGTGAAGGTAAAGCTCCATCAAATTCATTGTATCTGATATCCAAGTACTTCAAGCTTGGCCATGTAAGGACCACAGAAGGAAAACCACCAACAAAGCGGTTGTTGCTGATATCAAACTCAAACAAAAGAGTGAGATTCTCTAAGCTCTGTGGTACAATTCCACAGAATCTATTTGAGTTGATGTGGAAAAGCGCAATATCTTTCAAGAGGCTTAACTCTTCTGGGAGGTGCCCAGCAATGTCTGCATCGTTAAGATCAATACCAGCAACTACACTCAATGTGGGATCATCAAGAGCAGGAGCACAAAACAGACCATTGTAGGAGCAAACATCATAACCAACCCAGTTACCAGTTGTGTTAAAAGGGTCAGAGTAAATAGCCTTTTTCCATGCTTGAAGAGCAACATAGGCATTTTCTAGCCTTTCATTGGCAAAAGTTTTATTGAAATCATTTTCATGAACTTCAGCTGGTGGAACATCACCAATTTCTGGGAATGTTGTAGGTTCTGTTGGCTCAAAAATGGGAAATACACCATGTAAATGAGCATGAGAAAAGGTTGAAAGAGAAGGCAAAACTAGAGAAAATAAGAGAAAGCAACCCAAGGCCTGGTTTGAAAAATGGTGAGCCATGTCTGACCACCTTGGATGGCCCAAGGCTGCATATAGGAGGATATTGTGGAATGAACAAAAGGGTGTTATATTGAGGAAGAAACAAGGTTTGTTGGTTGACAACCATTAGGATGTTATTTTTAGAAATTAGTTTCTAGCTAGTTTTAGTTCCGAATTCCATGGATTCTCTCTCAGCTAGCCACAAATTTTGGCATGCCTCTATTTTCGTTTAGGCATATTTAGGTGAACATATAAGTTGTAATCATGACAAGATATCCTGTATAAACAAGTCAACTAGTAACCAATGATTCATTGACTAAATTTGGTTGTTCTTCAACAAACTAAGTACTAAATTTGTTCTAGTTTCAAATCCCATATCAGTATTAATCTTCTTAAACTCAACCGAGGCAGATCTATATTGGAGGGAGGGTGACAAATATAGGTATTATGTCGTTTTTTTATTCTATTTTTATCTATAATATCCCTCCACATTATTGTTAAAGTAATCTCTCACACATTGTCACAACAAAAAAGTTCCCAACAATTACTTCTTTTAAGATTTAAACTTTGGGATTTTGTTAACAGCAAAAGTGAAAGAAAAAAAATATATAATATTTTGGTTTATCAACAAAATAAAAAAATATTAAGATCAATAAATAATATAATGTACTAGTAAAAAGGTCATAAGACAAATTGAACAGTATCGAAAAGCCTTGTAACAGAAACTTGCTTCATTTTAGTTTTTCTTTTGGGAACATCACTTGGGTTTAAGTTTAAGTTGTACTTCTTTCTTATTGTTTAGTTTAAAAAAAAGCTTCGCAAATCATAATTTATATTATCATATAGCTTTGTAATTTTGTTGCCTCTCTTTTATGTTTCAATAGTTTAATATGACAATAAAGGTAAATGACAAAACTATATGTTTAAAGTTTATTAAATTGATAAGACGTTTTTTTTTTCTTTTTTTGGGTGGGGGAATATTAAGGGAAATCAAAACAAAACTGCAACACACAACAACAAAAATCTAAAAGCAGACTCTCTGCAGTTTCAGATAGTTTTCTTTATATGAACATGTTATAGTATAAATTTAATGTGATGGTGATGCATGTCCGAGGTTTAATCTATAAAATAAATACACTTTATTCCAAAAAAATATTTTCGTTTATTCATTTTAATAATATTTAAAAGCAAATTTTTCCTTAATTTTTTTAATAAAAATATGCTGTCTACGTGTAAGGCTTACGATTGATAAATATTTTAATGTAATGAATATTAATTTTTTATATAATAAAAGACAGCTTTTTTTTTTTGAGAAATATATGTATTTCGAATGAACATGATGC
The DNA here is from genome assembly GCF_033153095.1 of Gastrolobium bilobum. Classification (NCBI taxonomy): domain Eukaryota; kingdom Viridiplantae; phylum Streptophyta; class Magnoliopsida; order Fabales; family Fabaceae; genus Gastrolobium; species Gastrolobium bilobum. Next base: position 495,944 of record NW_026898686.1, read on the forward strand.
ACTTACCGTTGACCCATTGTACATGGCCCAACCATTGATTCAAGAAGCTCGAAATCGATTAGAGTTGTGGCCCAATAAAAATGATCCAATTGTTGAAGTCAGTCAGCTCAGGTGCATCAGAATAGTTGTTAGAAAATTAGTTCTACTTCTTATTTATTTAGTATAGGTAGAACTTGTAATTAAAACTAGCGGAATGGAAATGGGACAATGTCTCCATAGATTTTATAGTAGGTTTAACATTGTCTCTGTAGATTTTATAGTAGCTATACAGGCGTGATATGATGTTATATAGGTGGTAAAAGACATAATGACAAACATTATTCATTTTTTTGCCCGTCAAGGCAAACTATATTACAGAAAAGCTAGCAGATATGTATGTTAAAGAAATGGTAAGATTTCATAGGGTGCCGAAGAGTATAGTGAGTGATCATGATCTCAAGTTCATTTCCCAGTATTGGGGAGCTTTACAACAGATTTTTTATACTCAACTAAGACTTAGCATTACTTACCATCCCAAACAGATGGACAAACAAAGAGAATTATACAGAGTCTAGAGGACATAATGCAAGTACGCATACCTGAGCAGGGTGGCAACTAGGATAGATATTTATCCTTGGTGAAATTTGCCTACAATAATAGTGTTCCTTCCATTTGGGCATGGCACCACATGGGACACTCTATGGGAGGAAGTACAAATCTCCTACCTATTAGGTGGAAATAGGTGAGAAGAAAATTTTAGGACCGGAGTTAGTCCAAGAAACCTCCATACAAATCCATATGATCAGACTCGGAGATGTACAAAAGAATCAAAAAACTAAATTGAACAATGAACTGAACTGCGCTTAAAAACAATTGGTTTTTAAAAATCAGTTTGTGAATTGAACTGCTTTTGAGTTCTTGAATTGAACTGTTGTTTTTGAAAAAACAGTTCATGAATTGAACTGGTTTTCAAAATCAGTTTAAGAACCGAACTGCTTTAAAAAACCATAAATTGAATTGTTTTCTTCTTCTTCTTCTCTTATTTTTTAAATATTTTTTCTCTCTATTTTTCTTCCTTATTATTTTGTTCCTTCTTTTATCTTTATTTATTTTTCTTTTTTCTCTTATGTATTTTTTTGCTCATATTTTTACCTTATTTTATTTTTGTTTTAAATTTTTTATTTCTTTTTTCTTCTTCAAATTTATGGTATTATTTATATATTTTTTTTAATATTTTCATACTTTTCATATGGTTTCAGAACTGGTTCAAAAATTGGTTTTACTGGTGTGCAAAAGAACCACAAAAAACACTTCTTAATTTTTTTTTTAAATGAGTTCTTGATCTAAACTATTTTTAAAACATAGTTTGTGAATTGAAAACCAGTTTATAAACCGAACCATTTTTCTCTTCTTTTCATTTATTTTTTACCTCTCTATCTCTCTTCTCTTATTTATTTATTTGCTGTCTTTTTTTATTTTTTATTTAGTTTTTTAATTTTTTTCTTATGTATTTTTAATTCTTATTTATTTTTTGTTTTTTATATATAAATATTTATTGCTTTTTTTATTTTCAGTATCATTTATATATATATATATATTTATATTTTTTTACTTTAATCTTTTTGTAATTTTTATTTGGATTCAAAATTGATTTTAAAAACCAATTCATAACTAGTTCTGAACTGAACCAAACTCGTTATAAACCAGTTCAGAACAGAATCGAACTAATAAACTAATTCAATTCTAAGAACTCAATTGTATTTTCCAATTCAGTTCAGTTCGGCAAAAAAATCGAACCGAACTGAACCATGCACACCTCTAATAAGACTAGCCAAGGCATAATAGACAGAATAACTTTTCTGATACTATCCGTAAGCCCTTGACTTTTGAAGACGTGAAATGTGTTTCCTTGATAGTTATTCTTGCCTCTGGCTTAGGTAAGATACCTTAGGTCTTTTCAAATCCTCTACAAGGTGGGACCAGTTGCTTATCAGCTTGCTCTCCCTCCAAATCTATCCAACATCCACAGTGTCTTCCATATTTCCTAGTTGAGGAAATATATGCTTGATCCTCCACTTTTTGAAAGAAAACTTGACCACCCCAACTAAACTAGTACAGATTTTAGAAACGGACTATAGACAGTTGAGGAATAAAGTCACTCCTCTAGTCAAGGTCTAGTAGGAAGGGAGGTCGTCTGAGAAGACGAAGTTCAGCAGCAATATCCAGAGTTATTCTTCACATGTATTTTCCTTTGATTTTGAGGAGAAAATCCCCAAAAAAAAGTGTGGAGTAATATAACACCTGAGAATTCTTTTCGAACTTAGGTGTGATTGGTATGTGTGTCATTTCTGTAGTTTGAAAAGAATTATGGGTTGAAGAATATATTTCAAAATCTACTTTTAGGTTCCAAATTGAGTATGTAGCATCCTATGAAATCACTATTTTCTGACCACATGATTTAATAGGAATGGCTTCATGTGTAAGATGCAGTCTCTAGAGTGTTTTACCTACACTTGATCTTAAAACCTTTGAAACAACAATAAAATTATGAGAATATGATAATGTTATCATATTCAGTGCTTGGGGTGAATCATATGGTGTTATGATATGATATAAATAGACAAAAATACATTTTTCAAACATAATTTCATATATTTTTTAATTTTGATTTTTAAACTATTTTTTTTATTTATGTACACATTAGTTTTTATTTTAAATTACTAAATAAATTTTAAATAAAATATATTAAAATACATAAATAAGTTACAAAAAACTTCAAAATAAAAAATACATAGAAAAGAAAAAATGGCTAAACAATCACCCAAGAAGGGGTGAATTGTGTGGTCACTAGTACTTCTTCTTCAAGAAATAATGCAAAACACAACCTTTTTATTACAACTTCATTATTAAACTTTTCCTAACCCAAAAACAGAATTAAAACATGTGAAATAAGATCCAATTCAGAGATTAAACAGCGGAATCAAAATTAGAAAGGAAAAGGAATCAATCAATAAAATTCAATACCCTTTTCAAGAAAATATTCAAGAATGAAATCAAACAGAAATATAATGATTCTTAGACCTTAAACAGATTCAATATAACATGTATATATAATCTAGAAAACAAGGTATAAGCATCGAAATCAAAGAGATAAGGTTTATGAAGAATCACACCGGGATATATCCTGGTTCACTCTTTAACCACCTGAGAGCTATATCCAGACTGAGGTTGATCGTTCCACTATCATTAAGCTTCCAACAGGTGCTTGAAGAAATTTTTTTTCAACTGGATATTTACAAGTCTATGAACACACATTGATCACCCTCAACATAAGCCCCTTAAGATCTCTCCAATTGTCTCACCAACAATTATAATAATAAAAATCATTCAAACAGAATTAGGGCAACCTCCCATTATTTAGTTCCAACAAAAAGAACGTTAAAAGATTGAGAAACGAGAGAGTAACTGAGAATTTCCTCAAGGATATGCAAAACTAGCTCAATTAGGGGTTAATTTCTGACTTCTGTGTGTTCTGAAGTTTTCCAATGTTAATTCTTATTCAGAAACCTTCATAATATGTTTATATAGGTGTCCTATCAGGTTACTATAGCATCAGAGCCCTTGGTTCGGCTTGGGTTTACTCTTGGTGCTAACCCAAGGGATCAAAGATCCCAGAGTTAAATAAATAAATAAGTAAAAAAAAATTAGGAAATAAAATAATAAGACATAAAATAAAATCGTGAGAGTTGGGTAGTTAAAGGGATTTCTTATTGACTTTTATATGTGCTTTAATTTTGAAGTTTTACTCTTGTTAATGATGTTCTTACTTTGCTTGTATGTTCTCTTTTAGAATTCATTTTGTTGAAAAAGAATAAATATATTTCTCTAAAGATTTGTAGAGTTGTCCTTGACTTGTTTAAATTTTTCACGCAAATGAAGGTTTATATATGCAATAAATACCCCTATTTATTTAAAGAAAGTATTTTGAGGTCGAAACTTTTCTTTTACAGGGTTAGTTAGAGAAAATAATTTATATATAGAAGTTATTGTCTTGTTTGCTTGGTGATCCATGACTTTGGTTTGCTTGCTTACATTTGTCTTTTTTGTGAGGGGTTTAAACTTTTAAGTTTTGAGGATGACACTTATTTTAAGGAGGGTAGAATGTAATATCCAAGAAAAATAGTAACAATAATAATAATGATAATAATAATGATAATAATAATAATAATAATAAAATAATAGTAGTGTGTACCCTTATGTATGGTGTTATGTATGGTGTTATAGGCATTGATTGCTAAGAGTGTGTCATAATTGTAACCTTAATTAGTGGTGGTTTTAGTTGTAACGTTCAGCAGTTATGGTTGGTTATCATTTAATTAGTAAATGACAACAATTTTTTTTATTTAATTTTGTAACCGTTAATATATTAATATTTAAAATAATTATGATGATCATTGATATTACTTGCAGTTTCAATAATTGAAATAAGTATGATGAATTTTGATATTACCGTAATGAATGTCTCAGTTACAAAACTTCAGCTATAAATAGGGCATAGCCTAACCAAATCAAATCACTTCCAATCCTCAACATTTCTTCATTTCTCTTCTCCCCTTGTCCTCTACTTTCTCTCTTCTTACTTCAAATTTATTTTATTTTATTATTATTTTTCTTTGGTTACCAACCGTTTTTCTTCCCCAAATTGCTAGAAAACATAGAGACCAGGTAATCCTTATCCCTAGAGAGTCAAGGGTTAGCTTTATATGAATTTTTGTTTGATGTAACCTTGATGCTTAAGACACTATAGTTATGTTTTATATTAAATTTATTAGAGTGATTCTAATCTTCATGGAATAATCAAATTATTTATTTGAAATTTATGTAATCCTAATCCCTAGGTATCCTAATCCCTAGGTGCTCTTAGGTTAGTTTTATACGAATTTTGTTGGGTATAATCCTAGTGCTTTAGAAATAATAGATTAACTTTTATAAGAAATTTTGTCTAGTGTAATCCTGATCCTTAGGGCATCTTAAATTAGTTTTAGATGAAATTTGGTGTACATAATCCTCTAGGTGATCGTAGGATAATTTTATATTAAATTTGTTAAATGTAATCTTAATCTTTGGGAAATTTTAGGATATTTTCATATATTATATGTAACTCTTAGGGTATCTAAATTAAATTATTTTAACCTCTAGAAATAATTGGATTAATTATTGGATTTTGACTTTACTATAATAGATGTGAACATTGGAATTATGATTTGGAAAATTATGATATGATGGTTGGATTTGGGTTTTACTCTGGTAGATGTTGAATATGAAAATTATGATATTCTTGGATAATGGATTTGGAAATTATGATATTCTTAAAAAATTGAATTTGAAAATTATGCTCTTGATTAAATTGATGTGGAGATTATGAAAAATATTTGAGGAAATTTTCCAATTATAAAGATTGTGACAAGATTGAATTTTATTGATTGTGTGTGATTGTAATAAATAATAGTGGGAAGATAGCTTTTGGGATGGTACCTACCTGCTAAGAGTGATGAACACAACCTTTGGGCTTTATGCCTTCAATATTACATGATGTGACAATGATGTTTTCCGTTCTTCCTAAAGTGATATCTGGAAATAGGGTTTCCCGGGTACTAGTAGCAACTTTGGGAAGAGGTGTGCACACTAAGATTTGATATTTTGATATGGCCAATTTTGATTATACGCGGCTGGCAACAAGATTTTCCGGGTCACGGGATAGACTGGCAAAAGGGTTTCCCGGGTACTAGTAGCAACTTTGGAAAGAGGTGTGCACACTAAGATTTGATATTTTGATATGGCCAATTTTGATTATACGCGGCTGGCAACAGGATTTCCCGGGTCGCGGGATAGACTGGCAAAAGAGTTTCCCGTGTCTACCATGGTTCTCTTCCCACTAAACCCAATAAATACACTAAATGAACTTAATAAAGATTATGAATAATATTTGATTCGATGTGAATATATATTGAAGTTGATAATTTGATGTGATTTTGATGGGAATATATGTGATGAATATTGAAGTTGATATTTGATGTGATTATGATGAGTATATTATATATATGATGAAATTGATATTTGATTCAACTATTATGGAATTATATTTTTAATTTGATTACTATATTTAAGTTATATAAATTGTGTTTTGAATTATCCATGTTGAGCTATGTTGGTCCATTGTAGGTGCTTTGTTATCATCAAAACTTCAATATCGTAGTTTTTACGACTTATGGTTTAACAATCCCCCCGTTTTGATGATGATAAACACTTAATTAAGAAATGAGGATAGTAGCATGAGAAATCAAAATCAAACTTTCCCTAACAAAAACATAAAGTAGCTTAATTCCCATTGGTTCTTAGAAGACACTTCCTTAGACTTATTTCATGCATAGGTGGTGTGGAATATGAAGACCAAGACAAGGAAGAATCATCTTGCACTTAAAAGAAAACATAGCACACAATTGTTGACTTTTTAAAGTTTATGTAACTTAGTTTCTATTGGTTATTACTTTACATGTAATACCTTTGAAAATTGACCAACCAATCATAAATTAGCATGATTACACATGGGATATAGCAAACAAAGAAAAACAGTCATTTTGGACCAAGAATTAAACCTAGGTGTAAAGTTAAAGTTTACTTTTAACCTAGTTGACTTTTTAATTAATCAATCTTTGACTTAATTCTTTAAATTAGTCTACACATCATTTAATTAAATTAGACACATATATAACCGTAAAATTCATCAGAGAATTTAACTAGACTGTCTAGACTGTCAAAACTCGGTTCAGACCAAGTTTGCAAAATCACCAAAATACCTTTGTTACCATAAATTTCACATTTATGTCTCTAAATGTAACTTATGTTCTTTTTATATCCTGATTGACTTGTTAGGAATGAATTGTATCCTCACATCCATTATCATGGTAGTCTCATAATTCAACTGTTAGAATTCTTTAACAGTAATAAAATTCACACACTGTCTCTCTTAACTCTCAATTTAACATAGTTTGAGAATTAGGGTTGTTACAACCTCAAACACTTGAGTGTGAGTGAATTGAAAATCCTAGTGAGGGGTGTTTTGATGAAATCTTCCTACTCTTTGTCTTGAGAACTCCCGTTATGATTCTATGACTTTTGGATTATGAATACTTGCTTGATTTGGTGTCTCATTATTTTTATACATTAAGCCTGAACACTCCGTTGATTGTGATACTGATTGATTAACTTGTTAAAAATTCATTGAGCACATGAATTCATTTCCTTCCCCATAGTTTTGTTTTAATTGATTGCTGGGGACAACAATATTCTAAATCTATGAATGATTTGATAAACCCATAGCTTATCATGTTTTTAAAGAACTAAAATCACTCTTATATCTAGTCAAAAGCATGAAAACTTAGAGTTATTTGGCTAAAAAGCATGGAGGTTGAATTATTGACTCATGTGAATAATTTTTGCTTGTTTTGTAGGACAATTGAGTTGAATTTGAGCATTGGAGCAATGGTTAAGCTTGAAGGACTTAAAGCGATAAATGAGAAGCAACCATTAAGTGAAAATCTCCATATACCTATCTTTCAGCCAAATTTTTTGTTTCTAATATGATGGATTTGGATCTCGTGTTCTGCATAAAAGTTGTAGATCTCTCTTTTATCTTTGCAATAAGACCAAGAACATATCAATTGGACGCGCATAGCGTAAGTTATGGCCAAAATACAAAATCATATTTTTGTTGTCAAAATAACATGTTTTAGCACTTTTTAATGCGCTCCAGCCTGTTTAATGCCCAATTGCGATCCAATTAAGGTCCATTACATGGTTTTCGCCTAAAACAAGTATTCCTACACCTATTTAAGTTATTCTTCATGATTCTTTGACATAACTTGACATTGGAGGTGTAGTTTTCATCGGAGGAGCGAGTCTTTCATGCTTTTGAGAGCCGGAGACGGGTTGCGAGATTATGCTGGAAACCTTGAAGATTCACCGCACTATCGCATCAATGGAGTTTGGGGAAGCTTCTTGTTTTCTTGATTTCACCATATTAGGCTAGATTTTCTTTGTAGTTAGGGCTATATGGAACCCAATTGAATCTCTATGCTTCTGAATTAGTCTTTAATGTAATTTTTCCTTTTTATATTGAATGAATGTGTCTTTACTTAATGCTTTCTATGAGTTATTCTTGTAGATTGAATTAGAATTCAAATATGACAACAGGGATGTTGTTATATTAATTTGGTTTGACTCATTCATCATTAATTTGTATGACTCTAGGAATAGACATATGAATTGTGCCACTTTTATGATTCTTTATATTAATGTTTAAATTTTTTTGAGAAACACCAAGAAATTAGGATTCTCTTAAGGGAGTAAATGGTTAGAATGCCAAGGGATTGTGTTTTAACTAAGTTAGGGGAATTGGTGGGCAATATAAAAAAGGCGATTAATGAAGGTTTTAATTTAGAACATAAAGGGAAAGTTGTAGGAAGTTGAATCCCTAACTGTGTTTCTTGATTGACAAGTAATCCAAATTTTACCTTCTTGCTTTGTTATTTTGTTTGGTTTTCATACAATATTCATGATCAAATTTCATTCAACTCTATTGATTGATTATCCAACTTAAGTGTAAATAACGAATTAGTGATTGAAATTCTAATCCTCGTGGGAACGATCTTGTACTCAATACACTTTATTACTTTTACCACCGGTACATTTGCCAAAGTCACAACATGACTCCAACGATGACTGATGACAATTATGGTGGTTGGCTGATGATGGTAGTGATGGCGATGATGATAGTTGGTGCCAGGTGGTTAGGGTGTGACAATGATAGTTATGGCTGGCTTATGGTGGCGGTTGGTGAAATGGTGGCAAGTGTGGGTGGAGGTGACTAGTGGAAATTGTGGGGGCTGATTGATGGTAGCGGTGGTTGGAGGTGATGATTGCCGATGATTTTGGTGGTGGCGGGTAGTTGATTGGTGGCAATTTTGGTTGCAGACTAATGGTTGGTGGTGGCCGTAATAGGTGGAAGAGATGGCCGGTGGCTAGCCGATGGCAAGGGCTGACTTTCACGTGATTAACAAAGTTTGTAACTATAATAACTCGAAAAGGTAAAATGAGTAATTAGGGATCTTTGTATGATGATATGAGATTAATTAGACAAGAATTCTAATTAATGAGATGTAAGTCACTTTGTGATAAAAGTACAATTAATGTGAGTTTTTGGATAAAAATACAATATTTCAAAAGTTACCAGAAACTTGAGAATGAGTTAATGAGACACTACCTCATGAGCATAGTTAATGTTAAAAAATCATGTTAGATGATCTAATCATAGTTTGTGAGTTGAATTAAACATTTAATATTAAGTTAAGGCTAGATTGTAAGTTATGAAAGAAAGGTTTGTGAGTTGGACCTTTAATTTTTTGCAATTTAATTTTGTTTTTGTTATTTTAATTTAGTTTTATTTTAATTGTTATTAATTTTTCTATTTTTGGTGACCCTAGATTCTTACAGTTTGTTTGATCCAGAGATAGAGAAGACTGTCAAAAGAAACAGAAAGATTGCAAGAGAAAAGAAGCAACAGGAAGCGTCAAGTTCTACCATATTAAAAGAAGAAGAAATTATGGCAGAGAATGGTTAGGTGGAGGTGTTGGAGAGTGAACTGGTGGAGGAGGAGAATGAACTGGTGGTGGTGGTGAGTGGACAGATGCAAGAGGTGATTGAAAAGTTACAGGAGGTGATGGCACTGGTGCACTTGATCGTGAGATATCCTAAACTGGTGGTATTGTTGGTGGGATATCTTCAACTGGTGGGAGTGTTGGTGGCTCCTCAGCCTTTGGTGTTGGAGGTGGTTTAGCCTTAGGGGATGGAGTTGGTTTTGGTGTTGAGGGGACATGGCTATTCCCATTGCCTCCACCATGGTGCTTGTTACAGTCCGCAGAGCGAGTTAGCACTGGTAAGCATTGCATGGATGTCTTTTGATTATTTCTTCCAGATAAACAATTGTTTGAGTCATCAAAACAAACCAATGAATTGGAAGAAGGGATACAACTTTGAGCTTCCGCATTAAAGTAGTTGTCAGAAAATGTGAAGTTCTTCAACATAGGTAGCTGACAAATGGTGTTAGACACATATCCACTAAGCTTGTTGTGTGCAATATCTATGACCTCCACATTCTTCAATCCTGACATGTTAGGTAGAGTCCCTACCAAACCGTTACTGCTAACATCCAAAACAGTCACATTTTGTAGCAAACCAAGCTCTTGTGGGAAGCAGCTTCCAAGTCTATTGCCCATGAAGACAATCTCATTCAAATTCACCATGTTCCCAATAGATTTTGGAATGCAACCTGAGAATTTGTTGTTAGCAAAGTTCACAACCGAGGCCTTTGATTTTCCTAGAGTTTCTGGGATAATAGATGTGAAATGGTTGTTGTTCAAGAATATTGCATCAAGATCTTTCTCAAATAGCTGTGGAGGTAAAGCTCCTACAAATTTATTGTATCTGATATCCAAGTACTTCAAGCTTGGCCATGTAAGGACCACAGAAGGAAAACCACCAACAAAATGATTGTTGCTGATGTCAAACTCAAACACATGAGCGAGATTCTCTAAGCTCTGTGGGACAATTCCACAGAATCTATTTGAGTTGATGTGGAAAAGTGCAATATCTTTCAAGAGGCTTAACTCTTTTGGGAGGTGCCCAGCAATGTCTGCATTGTTAAGATCAATACCAGCAACTACACTCAATGTGGGATCATCAAGAGCAGGAGCACAAAACAGACCATTGTAGGAGCAAACATCATAACCAACCCAGTTACCTGTTGTGTTAAAAGGGTCAGAGTAAATAGCCTTTTTCCATGCTTGAAGAGCAACATAGGCATTTTCTAGCCTTTCATTGGCAAATGTTGTATTACAATTGTTTTCATGAACTTCAGCTGGTGGAACATCACCAACTTTTGGGAATGTTATAGGTTCTATTGGCTTAAAAATGGGAAATCTACCATGAAAATGATCATGAAAAAAGGTTGAAAGAGAAGGAACAACTAGAGAAAATAAGAGAAAGCAACCTAAGGCCTGGTTTGAAAAATGGTGAGCCATGTCTGACCACCTTGGATGGCCCAAGGCTGCATCTAGGATATTGTGGAATGAACAAAAGTGTGTTATATTGAGAAAGGGACAAGGTTTGTTGGTTGACAACCATTAAGGTGCTGTAGAAATTAGTTTCTAGCTAGTTTTAGTTCCGAATTCCATGGATTCTCTCTCAGCTAGCCACAAATTTTGGCATGCCTCCAATTTTGTTTAGGCATATTTAGGTGAACATATAAGTTGTAATCATGACAAGATATCCTGTATAAACGAGTCAACTAGTAACCAATGATTCATTGACTAAATTTGGTTGTTCTTCAACAAACTAAGTACTAAATTTGTTCTAGTTTCAAATCCCATATCAGTATTAATCTTCTTAAACTCAACCGAGGCAGATCTATATTGGAGGGAGGTTGACAAATATAGGTATTATATAGTTTTTTTATTCTATTTTTATCTATAATATCCCTCCACATTATTTTTAAAGTAATCTCTCACACATTGTCACAACAAAAAAGTTCCCAACAATTACTTCTTTTAAGATTTAAACTTTGGCACTTTGTTAACAGCAAAACTGAAAGAAAAATAATATATAATATTTTGGTTTATCAACAAAATAAAATAAAATTAAAATCAATAAATAATATAATGTACTAGTAAAAAGATCATAAGACAAATTGAACAGTATCTAAAGGCGTTGTAACAGAAACTTGCTTCATTTTAGTTTTTCTTTTGGGAACATCACCTGGGTTTAGGTTGTACTTCTTTCGTATTGTTTAGTTTAAAAAAAAAAAAAAAATCACAAATCATAATTTATATTATCATATAGCTTTGTTATTTTGTTGCCTCTCTTTTATGTTTTAAAAATTTAATATGATAAATATCTACTTGTCAATAAAGGGAAATGGCAAAACTAAATGTTAAAGCTTATTAAATTGATAAGACGTTTTTTTTCTTTTTTTTTGGGTGGGGGAATATTAAGGGAAATCAAAACAAAACTGCAACAAACAACAACAAAAATCTAAAAGCAGACTCTCTGCAGTTTCAGATAGTTTACTTTATATGAACATGTTATAGTATAAATTTGATGTGATGGTAATGCATGTCGGAGGTTTAATCTATAAAATAAATACATTTTATTCCAAAAAAATATTTTCGTTTATTCATTTTAATAAAATTTAAAAGCTATTTTTTCATTAAATTCACACATTTATGCGGTCTACATGTAAAGCTTACGATTGATTAATATTTTAATGTAATAAATATTAATTTTTAAAATAATAAAAGACAGTTTTTTATTGAGAAATATATGTATTTCGAATGAATAGTTGTTAGAAAATTAGTTGTACTTCTTATTTATTTATTTTTTATTTTTTTTTGTAATAACTTCTTATTTATTATTATTATTATTATTTTTGGTACATACTTCTTATTTATTTAGTATAGGTAGAACTTGTAATTAAAACTAGCCGAATGGATATGGGACAATGTCTTCATAGATTTTATAGTCGGTTTAACATTGTATCGGTAGATTTTATAGTAGGTTTATAGGGATGATATAATGTTATATGAAAAATATATTTGTCATATTGTAGAGATAAATTGTCTTATATAATACACAAAAATATAAGTGGGACCCACATGCCCAACAAGGAAAAGAGAAAAAAAAAATAGTGGATCCTACCTACTTTTTTGTGTGTTGCATAAGATAAATATGCAACATAAGAAATACATTTCCCATGTTATATAGGTCATAATAGACATAATATAAAAAATTATTCATTTCTTGCCCGTCAAGGCAAAGAGTACTACACAAAAGCTAGCACATATGTATGTTAAAGAAATGGTAAGATTTTATGGGATGCTGAAGAGTGTAGTGAGTGATTGTGATCTCAAGTTCATTTCCATATATTGGGGAGCTTTACAACAGATTTTTTTGTACTCAGCTGAGTCTTAGCGGTGCCTACCACCCTCAAACAGATGGACAAACAAAGAGAATTATACAGACTCTAGACGATATAATGCGAGCATGCATGCTTGAGCAGGGTGGCAACTATGATACATATTTACCCTTGGTGGAATTTGCCTACAATAATAGTTTTCCTTCCATTTAGGCATGGTGTAAGAACCTTCACCGTTAATTAAGGAAGTTAATTAATTAATTATGTGAAATTAGGAAATAATTCTATAATTGACCCTAATAATTATTCTAAGGCTTAAATAATATTGGTAAGTTATTAATAATGCTAAAAGTCGCTTTTCTGACGAAAAGTGCAGATACCAGTTCTGTTACTCGCTATAAATGCGTACCGATAAAGTATCCCGGAAAATTATGAAAAGTGTGTATATGTCACTAGAATAATATATAGGACTTGTAAAACAAGTTTCAAGTTAAAATAATGAGAACTGATGCCAGAACTGATACTGGCTATGGAAAAACGCGTACCAGAAAGGTGCTGCGAAAAATAAAATAAAAATACGATAAATCTTAGAAAAATGAGTAGGTTCAGAATCCTAAGTTTGGGATTAAAATGATAAGCGTAGCAATTAGCGCTAATACAGTGCGATTAAGACTTAAGTGGCTATATATATGATTGACACATGATCCTAGGGCATTTGTTGATGTTCCTACGTGAGAAATTCTGAAGGGTGGAGTCAGCCACCTTGCAACCACCTCTCCCCCACCTCTTGTGAACCAAGTTGTCACCTTTCTTCTTGCTTTCTTCACCAAACCTCCTAGTGTGAGTGTGCTTGGGCCTTGGGAGAGGGAAAGATGCTTCTTTTCTGAGTTTAGTTTCTGTGTTGGTACTCTTTGGGAGATGAGTTCTTGTGTTGGGTTGTGGGGGTTATCTTCTTGGCTTGTGGAGCTCCAATAAGCTTCCTTTGTAAAGAAAGGACCCATCTATTGTGTGCCATTTTCGTGCACCTTGTGAAGTCAAACTTGAGGAGCTGTTGGTGAGCTCCAAGAGCATCCTTTGCTCTGTATTGAGCCTTGGGTAAGTTGTGCAACCTTTGATCATGAGTTTTATTGGTTAAAGTGGAGTCTTGGCATGTTTAATGAGTTAAACAAGTAACCAACCAGTATATGAACCTTAAAGAGTGTAAAAATGCATGCTTTAACGTTTTAAAGTGTTAAAAATGGAACATTGGATGTTATATCTCGCGAAATGCAGAAACTGCATTCTGTCGCGAAATATTCAAATATTGATATCCGGATATGGGCTTTGTGATATCCGGACATGGCCCCGACATATATCCAGATATTCTGGGTTTTCGAAGAACAGTAGCTGCACTGTTCATACAGAATTGTGTTTGGGGTTTGTGGACCCTAGATTGGTTAAGTTGAACTTCTGTTATGATTAATCTAAGTCAGAATCAAGTGATTAAGGGCTTATTACTTTGTGAGAAGCCTTAAGACATGAAACGTAAAGGAAAGACGTTATCTTTGTGTCTTATGCTTGTTGTGTATGATTATTGATGTGATTGCTGGTCCAAAACAGATTGTGATTCTGCTGTGTTTCGGCTTTGCGCTTGGTTGGACTCTTGGCTTGGATTGTTAGCTTGCAAGGTAAGCTTTCGTGTCCTCGGTTTAGCCATTGTGTGGTTCCACCATACCCCATGGGGAATGGTTTATATGCATGATGTGTTTACATGCATTGATAATTGAAAATGCTGTTGAGCTTTATGTGCAAGGGCTTTTAATATGTATGTATTGTTCCACTTAGATGGTTAGCCTGAGTATGTGGCGTCATACAAGACGGTGACACTGTGGGTGGGTGCAAGTGGCGTCTTGCATTAGTGTGGGTAATAGACGTATTCCTGCATTTCTCTGGCCAGTAGATTAGTTATAACACACATGACATGATTATCTGCTGCATTGCACTATTTTGGAACTTATATTGTTTAACTGTTTTTGGAACTTATATTGCACATGTAAGTGAGCTTGGGGTGGAAGATCCTTGAGGACCCCTTGTCTTACTGAGATTCCTGTTTAGAGATCTTACCCCACGTTTGGGGCGCTTATTTCAGGTTCAGATAACCCAGGGGTTGAGACCTCTAGCGGCAGGAGGCCGGAGCTTAGTTGATTGATGTTTATCTGCTCATGCTGACTATGCTTGGATGCTAGTTTATGTCTTTTGATATCATGCTTATAGCTTCATTTGATGTTATTGTTGAGACTCTGTTGATTATGTTGCTATTTGGTGAGCATGGGGATTGTCCATGCCACGTTGACTTGACTTATGTTTTTAGCTTTGAGTTGTATTAATGTATCAGGATATTGTCCGGACTACGTGTTGTAGACCCGTGACTTAGATACTCACTTATTTATCTATGAGGTATTTCAGTTAGCTGTCTTTTGCAATTTACATACAGGCGATGTTTTTATGAAATTGATTAAGTAATCAACTTGGCTAAGTTTAATGACGTCATAATTGAAAAGAAAAAGATATTTCGCATTTTAATTAAGTGTGGCCTAATACAATGACATGTTAACAAACCGGGTATACACGAGGTGTTACACATGGCACCTTATGTGACACTCTATGGTAGGAAGTACAAATCTCCTACTTGTTAGGTTAGAAGCAAATTTTAGCATTGAAGTTAGTCCAAGAAACCTCCATAAAAATCCATATGATCAGAGTTAAGGGTGTGCAAAATATGAACTGAACTGATTTATTAACCGAATTGGTTTTCAAAACCAGTTTAAGAACCGATCTGCTTTAAAAAATCATGAACCAAATTGTTTTTTTTTTCTCTATTTTTCTTCCTTATTTATTTTGTTCCTTCTTTTATCTTTATTTTTATTACTTTATTTCTTTAGTTAGTTATTTTTATTTTTCTTCTATTTTGTTTTTTCTCTTATGTATTTTTCTCTCTTATTTTTACTTTATTTATTTTTCTTTTTAATTGTTTATTTCTTTTCTTTTTTTCAAACTTATGGTATTATTTTTATTTTTATTTTTTGCCCAATGTTTTCATACTTTTCATATAGTTTCGGAACTGTTTCAAAAATCAATTTTAGGGGCGTGTAAAAGAACCACAAAAAATACTACTATTAAAAATTTAATTTTTAAAAATCAGTTCTTGAACTGAACTATTTTTAAAACATAGTTCTTGAACTGAAAACTAGTTCACGAAACAAACTAGTTTTTTTTCTCTTCTTTCATTTATTTTCCTTTTTTTCTCTCTATTTGTCTTCTCTTATTTATTTATTTACTGTCTTTTTTTATTTTTTTATTTCTTTATTTATTTAGTTTTTTCATTTTTTTCTTATTTTTTTAATTTTATATTTATTGCATTTTTTAATTTTCAGTATCATTTATATATATTTTTTATTTTTTTCTTCAATCTTTTTGTAATTTTTATTTGGATTCAAATTTGATTTTAAAAACCAATTCAGAACTAGTTCTGAACTGAACCAAACTAGTTCTGAACCAGTTCAAAATTGAACCGAACTAATAAACTAATTCAATTCTAAGAACTGAATTGATTTTTCCAATTTAGTTTAGTTTGGCAGAAAAATCGAACTGAACTAAATAATGAACACCTCTAATTAGACTAGCCAAGGCATATAATAGTCATATAATTAGTCTATCCTCTTTTCTGATAATAGGTTAGAAGCAAATTTTAATATTGAAGTTAGTCCAAGAAACCTCCATACAAATCCATATGGTCAGACTTAAGGGTGTGCAAAATATGAACTGAACTGATTTATTAACCGAATTGGCTTTCAAAACCAGTTTAAGAATCGATCTGCTTTAAAAAACCATGAACCAAATTTTTTTTTCTCTATTTTTCTTCCTTATTTATTTTGTTCCTTCTTTTATCTTTATTTTTATTACTTTATTTCTTTAGTTAGTTATTTTTATTTTTCTTCTATTTTCTTTTTTCTCTTATGTATTTTTCTCTCTTATTTTTACTTTATTTATTTTTCTTTTTAATTGTTTATTTCTTTTCTTTTTTTCAAACTTATGGTATTATTTTTATTTTTTATTTTTTGCTCAATGTTTTCATACTTTTCATATAGTTTCAGAACTGTTTCAAAAATCAATTTTAGGGGTGTGTAAAAGAACCACAAAAAATACTACACTTAAAATTTTAATTTTTAAAAATCAGTTCTTGAACTGAACTATTTTTAAAACATAATTCTTGAACTGAAAACTAGTTCACGAAACAAACTAGTTTTTTTTCTCTTCTTTCATTTATTTTCCTTTTTTCTCTCTATTTCTCTTCTCTTATTTATTTATTTACTGTCTTTTTTTATTTTTAATTTCTTTATTTATTTAGTTTTTTCATTTTTTTTCTTATTTTTTTTTTAATTTTATATTTATTGCATTTTTTAATTTTCAGTATCATTTATATATATTTTTTATTTTTTTCCTTCAATCTTTTTGTTATTTTTATTTGGATTCAAATTTGATTTTAAAAACCAATTCAGAACTAGTTCTGAACTGAACCAAACTAGTTCTGAACCAGTTCAAAATTGAACCGAACTAATAAACTAATTCAATTATAAGAACTGAATTGATTTTTCCAATTTAGTTCAGTTTGGCAGAAAAATCGAACTGAACTAAACAATGAACACCTCTGATTAGACTAGCCAAGGCATATAATAGTCATATAATTAGTCTATCCTCTTTTCTGATAATAGGTTAGAAGCAAATTTTAATATTGAAGTTAGTCCAAGAAACCTCCATACAAATCCATATGGTCAGACTTAAGGGTGTGCAAAATATGAACTTAATTGATTTATTAACCGAATTGGCTTTCAAAACCAGTTTAAGAATCGATCTGCTTTAAAAAACCATGAACCAAATTGTTTTTTTTTTCTCTATTTTTCTTCCTTATTTATTTTGTTCCTTCTTTTATCTTTATTTTTATTACGCTATTTCTTTAGTTAGTTATTTTTATTTTTCTTCTATTTTCTTTTTTCTCTTATGTATTTTTCTCTCTTATTTTTACTTTATTTATTTTTCTTTTTAATTGTTTATTTCTTTTCTTTTTTTCAAACTTATGGTATTATTTTATTTTTTATTTTTTATTTTTTGCTCAATGTTTTCATACTTTTCATATAGTTTCAGAACTGTTTCAGAAATCAATTTTAGGGGTGTGTAAAAGAACCACAAAAAATACTACACTTAAAAATTTAATTTTTAAAAATCAGTTCTTGAACTGAACTATTTTTAAAACATAGTTCTTGAACTGAAAACTAGTTCACGAAACAAACCAGTTTTTTTCTCTTCTTTCATTTTTTTCTTTTTCTCTCTCTATTTCTCTTCTCTTATTTATTTATTTACTGTCTTTTTTTATTTTTTCATTTCTTTATTTATTTAGTTTTTTAATTTTTTTATTATGTATTTTTAATTTTTTTAATTTTTAATTTTATATATTTATTGCATTTTTTAATTTTCAGTATCATTTATATATTTCTTTATTTTTTATTTTTTTCTTCAATCTTTTTGTATTTTTTATTTTGATTCAAATTTGATTTTAAAAACCAATTCAAAACTAGTTCTGAACTAAACCAAACTAGTTCTGAATCAGTTCAAAATTGAACCGAACTAATAAACTAATTCACTTCTAAGAACTGAATTTATTTTTCCAATTTAGTTCAGTTTGGCAAAAAAATCGAACTAAACAGAACCATGCACACCTCTAATTAGACTAGCCAAGGCATATAATAGACATAATAACTTTTCTTATACTAGCCGTAAGCCCATGGCTTTTTAAGATGTGAAATGTGTTTTCTTGATAGTTACTCTTGCCTCTGGCTTGGCTAAGATACCTTAGGTCTTTTCAGATCCTATGCAAGGTGGGACCAATTTCTTATCAGCTTGCTCTTCTTCCAAATCTATCCAACATCCACAATGTCTTTCACATTTTCTAGTTAAGAAAATATGTGCTTGATCCTTCCCACATTCGGAAAGAAAACTTGACCATCCAAACTAGACAAGTGCAGATCTTAGAAACAGACTACAGATAGTTGAGGAATAAAGTCACTCCTCTAGTCATGGTTTAGTATGAAGGTAGGTCATCTGTGAAGATGAAGTTTAACTGCAACATCCAGAGTTATTCTTGACATGTATTTTCCTTTGATTTTGAGGACAAAATCTGAAAAAGAAAAAGAAAAAAGTGTCGAGTAATACAACACATGAGAAATATTTTTGAACTTATGTGTGATTGTTATGTGTGTCATTTCTTTAATTTGAAAAGAATTGGGGATTGAAGAATAGATTCCAGAATCTACTTTTAGGTTCCAAATTGAGTATGTAGCATCCTATTATGAGGGTGTGATGAACCCTTAGTTCATCAGGTTTTTAAGCATGAATTAATATCAATTTGTGTGATTAAATGGATGGAAAAGAGGTTAATGTCCTAGAAATCTCTCAAATACAAGTTCTGAAGCTTATGTTCAAAATTTACATTGTTTTTGTAGGAAAATGAAGCTCAAGAAGCAAAAGAGAGAAGGAAGAAGATTCTGAAGAATGGGAAAATTCTATGTGTTAGGCGCTAAAACGCCCAAAACTGAGCGTTTTAGCGCCCTGTTGCACAAAAGATGCTGGTGCTGAACATTAAAACGCCCAAAACTGAGCGTTTTAGCGCCTGAACATTAAAACGCCCAAAACTGAGCGTTTTAGCGCCCAAGACAGTTAAAAGCAGTTGGGAATCCGTCAAGGTTGAGCGCTAAAACGTCCAGAAATGAGAGTTTTAGCGCCCATGTCAGTTTTCATTTGTAATTTGTAAATTATAAAAGGACAAGGGGCCTTCACATTCTGACAGATTCCAGATATCAGATCCAATCTATCATATCTCATTCTGACTTTTCCCATCACACTAGGAGAAGGGAGATCAGATCAGGTCTTTCATAGATCTGATCTGACTCCTCATTTTCTCTGAATTTCCAAATTCTTTAGGATTAGTTCTTGTAATAGTTAGTATTTCCTATGTAATTGTACTTGGAGATTGAAGACTCAACTATCATGACAATGGAGTTTGATCTATCTTTCTTCTCTTGTTTGTGTTTCAATTATGTCTGAGTAGAGTCCTTTGTAGTCTGATTCAATGGAACTCAAGTTTGAATTTATGAATGGTTAATTAGATGTTTTGTTTATCTATTATGTGATTGTATGAAGTTGTCTTGATTAATTCTTCATGTTGAGGAATAGTGTAGAACAGACATGTTTACATTGTTTCTCTATTTTTGACAACTTCATCATCAGTGTTCTAGTAGTCAAGGGATTGATGCTAGGATTCTGATGTGTTCATAAGACCTTAGTAATTAATGCATGTATCAAGAAAGGAATCACCAAGGGATTGGGGTTTCTGATTAATGTGTCTATCAGGGTAGTAAGGGATTACATCTTGAGATGATAAGAAAAAGGTTGATCAACATCACATAGTAGATAACTCATAATGGAAATTGGTTCATCTATAAATTCATGTTTGAGGAAAAATGACATCTGACTACTTGTTTACATTATAATTTACATTTTCTTTATTTATCAAGTTTTAATTCAATTCAGTGTAGTTTCTGGTGACAAGAAATCTATGCAATCTATGAACTTTTGTTTGATTCAACTCAAGTACATATGGTTAGTCAGTGCTTGACACAAATCCTCGTGGGAACGATATTTACTTATCATTTTATTACTTGTACGACTAGTGCACTTGCTAAACGTCCAACAGGGTGTGAAATCACTCTTTTTTGACCACATTATTTAATAGGAATGGCTTCATGTGTAAGATGCAGTCCCTAGACTGATTTTACCTACACTTGATCCTAAAACCTTTGAAAAAACAATATAATTATGAGAATAGGATAATGTTATCATATCCGGTGTTTGGGGTAGTCATACTTATATGGTACCTTGATATGACATAAATAGACAAAAATACTCTTTTCAAACATAATTTCATATGATTTTTTAAATTTGATTTTAAAAATGTTTCTTTTTTTATTTATGTACACATTAGTTTTTATTTTAAATTATTAAATAAATTTTAAAGTCACAATTTTAAATAAAATTCATTAAAATACATAAATAACTTACAAAAATTTTCAAAATAAAAAATATATATCTTCACTAAATAAATTCTTAAAAGTTAAGTTTTAAGTTGTTTGTCAATATTGGTGGTTGGTGGCTAGTGACAGTGTGTGGTGGTGGAGTCAGGATAAAGTAGTGCTGGTTGTGGGGCTGGTGAGGATGGATAGTGACAATGGGTGATGGTAGATAAGGGTGGCTAGTTGAAGTGATGGTGGTTGTGGAGGCTGATGACGATGGATAATGGTGATGACTCCAACTATGACTAATGGTCAACGAAAATCTCAATAGTCTAAAAAATGAAATTAGATAGCAGACATTCTAAAAAATAAATTCAAATCATAATCTGCCTTGCAATATTCGTATGCAATCCCATTATCATCATTATCTTCATCTTTTTCCCATGGTGACCGTCCAATTGAAACTTTTTGCATTCTGCATATGTTGGAATGACATAAAGTTAAGTGATGTTTTTGGAACTATTCTTTACGCAACCACAGGCCTCGAACGGGGGAAAAATTGGAATTTTTGTTGGCCGTGGTTGGTTAGGTTGTGAAAGAAATCAAGAACTCCATCTTGCTATGAAGCCCTGAATGGTACAATAGTGGAGGTATAAACATGAAGGAACAAAAATGAAAAATACAGTCGTTTTACTAGAGAAATCTCTGAAATAAAGAAGTACTCTCTTGCTACTTTTTTCTATTTTTACCTCTACCAAACAACAATGTTATCTCTTTCTAGTTATTTCAAAGTTGCATTAACTTTCGAGATTCTGTAAAGGAGATTTGAAGTCCTATATTACTTCACATAAATAGACAAAAAATGAATTGATGAAATTGAAACACAAATTGTTGATCTTTAAGTCTTTATCATTGTCAAACAATTACGGAAAGAACTTTAAATGTTAATGACTACCCACATATCTATGAGTTAGATTTATTGCTTATAGTAGAATGAATGTGTCTAAACAGAACCAAATCAACTACACCAATCTTTGAAATACTTCTTGTAGACGATGTTAAAGGTACTATTTGTAACACAACCATTGTCATCAAATATCAATATCTTCAATACATGTTTGCTCTTTACTCTTGATAATACCACATATAATTGCCCATGACTCAAGATAGTACGAGGGAGATAAATTTCACCTAGTAATCAGCCAATTTTTACACAAGCAAATACAATATTTTTATTTTCAAAACTGTCAATATGGGACAACAGGGAAAAATCATAAGGAAAAATTTAAATGAGAGCCAAAGCTACACAAAGCATTACAGACATCAGTTGAAGTACGACTTGGACAATAATCACTTGGGGAACAATATTGCAACCTTTAAAACAACAAAAAGTGAGACAACGCTAATGTACCTACATGCCTTAGAAAAATAGCTGAATAAAATAATATTTAATTACATGACGATCGTACCTTGATATGAAGTTCTCCTTATATAACGTAGTAAAAGTTGAACGCATGGACATATTATCGTGACATCAATTTCTATTTGAACAATTAAAATGTGGAATAGATAATATAGTACGAATAATACGAGAAACTATTAGTTAAAATATGACATTTAAAAACTTTGCAATAGATAGTTATAGTTAAATTAATATTGTAAATTTTTGAGATAAATTACCTTTTTCATCGCGCATTCTACTGATGTTGGAAGTATTTATAAATTGCTTAGAACTCTTCTTCTAAACCATTATGCTTTTACTCCTCACTCTAGCATTTTTTTATTATATAATTATCTCTTAATGCATTGTGTGTTTTGAAAACCGTAAGAGATATTTGACCAGAATCGTGAAGATAGGAATTTGTAGGGAGACACAAACTAACCTGCATAACATTCATATTTATTTACGCGCGTAAGACAAATATTAATATTAACAAAATTTCAAGACCAATGTATTTATGTAGAGCAGCATCTTACCTTTAATGAAACTTAATGAATGTGTATAGTGAATAGCAAAAAATATAAAGGATTTGTTTGGAATAGCTAAACATAAAATATGCCAAATGCATTATGAAGATGCGGTTGAGTTCACTAAGTTGAAAACGGATGAAAATCATACTTTCAGGCTACCACGAACCAATATTACTTTTTGTTTTCTAAAATGAAAACATACTTAAGTCTATGTAAACCATACATACTTAATATTTGCACGTAAAGGAGACCAACAATGCAAAAAAGAAAACTCGTAACTAAAACATACTTCAATCTCATCAAATAGCATAGAGCTAGTTAAACTTCATTAGTTTGAGCCCACCAAAAACTAAAATATTATTGGTTCTCCTTGTTTACTTGCACAAGTCACAGAAGTAACTTGTAGGGCCAAGTTCAAAGTCATTTCTTAAAATGTGATAATTCCTCTTGTACACACAACTACTCTTTGTTGTTCAGGGTCAACTACTCTTTGTTGCTTAGGGTACCCTTCAAGTTGGGTTTATAGACACAAATAATAAGTTTTTCACTCAGAATCTTCAAACTGGGGACTTATTCATATTCTCAAAGGCTCTTGTGCACTTCCAAGACAATGCTGACACTAAGATTTCAGCTCTCACTATATCAACCTTTGAGTGCTTCTGGCCTTCAAGACTAATGTTTCTACCATTGAAACTTTAAAGCAAGGCTTTGCTCCCTAGGTCTCATGTTGGGTAGAACTTACAACATTTGTACCTGCTCTATTTCGTGTGATTTTCTTCTTTCGTTTCCTTTTGTTAATTTTTTTTTACCTTATTTTTATTTGTTTTTCATCATTTTGTTTTCTGTTCTGTCTGAAAGACAGAGGTGTTCATCCGGTGGCTGGTATATTTTATGTAGGATCTAGGTGCTCTCTCTCAAGTATCTATGAATGAGATACCCTGGAGGGTAGGCTGATCACTGTACACAATAATAATCGACATAGTCAAGGCGTGGGGTGTGTGCACAGTGACAAACTAAGAGAGACGGTTTAGAGAGTGTGTGTACCTTATTAGTTTAATTACTCCTTATTTATAGATGGGTTACCTGAAGGAGTGTACTTCTGGGCCTCTTAGGAATATTGGGGGCCCAAGTCCAACTGTTTAGCTGTCTGGACAGGATCGTCATCAATAGGAGATTCCCTTCCTTTTGTACTGCCCTTTATTGGTCCTTCTAGAATATGGGCCTTTCTCAGGTCCATAACATTTTCATTAAGTGCTTCTGTGTGAATCGCAAATTGTTTCATCTATTTGTTGCTATAATTGTAATGATTGGAATTAAACTAATGAAGAATATTAGTTTTTCCCCTTTTTACTTTTGGTTTGCCGATGGCTTCTTTCTTTCTAAAATTCCATTAAAAATAAATAAAATGATAAAATATTAAACGAAAATAGGATCTTTCCTATAGGCATATAGTGCACAATGGGAGTGGATCTTCTCTGTCAAAATTCACATGACCTGCTACTAGTCATCAGTGGCAGACCTAATGCTCATTCATTTCTAATTTTTTTTTTGGTGAATAGCTCATCTCTAGATTTTGATATTTATTATTATTATATGTATAATGACATTTTAATAGGGTTTAGTATTTGTCCTTTTAAAATGTATAAAATTGTATTATTCTTGTCATAACTACTGTATTTTTTGGTGAGGGAAATAGAAGTCATGGTGAGACAAAGTGATAGATTTTTTTAATTTAAATATTAAACATAAAATATTAATTTTAACTAAAATGACAATAATTTAAAAAGACAAAAATTTAAATAAACCTTTTTTTGTATCTAAGAAAAAAATTTCCCTTTTTAATAATAATAAATTACTAATCCTAACAGTTAGCCCTTTCCATTAAAATTAATACTTGTAATAGTTAACACTTTTTATTAGTCAAAATAAAATTTGTAACTTTAATTTTTAATTTTCGCTCTCCGTTATAAAAATTTTCGAGTCTTATTGGTCATGCGAAATTTTTGTATCTATTACTCTGTTCAGATGCATTAAATACGTGGAATTCAATTATCATTAGTGAAGACAGATACAGAAACAAAATTTTCACATGACCAGGTCATATGAAATTTTAACATGGAATGATATATTTTCATGCACAATTGAACACAACTTCTTCTTCAATAATATTATGAATAAGAAATACAGAAAAATATTTCTGCAGTTACTGCAGATAAATTATCTGCATTTACCACTACAAAAAAATGATGTGATTTGTGGAGGTTATATTTACCGAATTAAAGCTATATGTTATCATGATTTCAACCATATTAAGAACAAACCATTAATATTTAGCAATTGTCATGTGTATGTGAGGTTTACTACCTCTTGAGAAGATTTGCATGCAGTGCTTGATCAAGGAAAACCCAATCCTTATAAATCACAGATGACATTTCCATAAACTACTTAGACGGAAAAACTGTTATCTCTAGAAGGCCACCTGCATGAGGATTTGTCATGCAAGTGCGTTTATGTTCATGGTGTCACGAAAGTGAGGATGCAATAACTTATAAAAGGGTGAAGCACGCTAAGTTGCCTGTTAGCAGCTATACCAAAAGGCTCAATCCCTGCATGAGTACGCAACCCATGACATATGGGAAAGATTACAATGAACAGGAATATGGAAGATCAACATGTCTTATACTATCATGTCTTATCCTATACTATGTAATAAACATGTCCTAAAAAACTATAAATATACAAATAATGAATAAGATTATGCAGAAGAACAACTTGAGAAGATGAAGAAAATAAACAAACAGAAACAGAAGAAACATGTGCACATATTATCAATAGAAAATATGCAGTAAAACATATCCTATTTATACACGAACTAAGGAGTTTCTTTGAACTTATTTTTTGTATCAATACTTATTTTTTAAAGCTTCTGACAAAATAATCATTGGTTCGTTTGTAGACCCAAAAAATTAATTAATCCTAATAGACATAATAATAAATATTATTAATAGGCTTAATAATTTTCGATGCAGAAAGTAGTGATATTATTAATAGGTTAACAATTACCCATGTAGAAAATAGTGAGATATTAATACAGTTGTTTTTTCATCAAAGAATGTTGAACTCTTTTCCCATCTATAAAATTTAAAATTTGAATTTTAAAAATTACTAAAAGAGAAAATATTTCAAAATTGTTTCAAGTATAAACACCAAATTGATATTGAAGGAGAGAGTGCCATGTTAGCAAACTTTTCAAAGTTTGGATTAATATTCTAATTCTAATATACGATGAGACATTAAAAAGGATGCATTCGAATAAATATGTTGAAAAAATTGAAAGAGATTAGGAGTAATATTATTAAAGTTTTCAAGTGAGAAATTCTCATTAACGTAAAATAAATAAATAAATAGAAATTCTCATCAAATACAAGTATAGTTTCCTCTGAGGACCTTGAAGTAAAAGCAAAGAAAGGAATGAAACAAGTGAATGGAGCCGAGACTTTACATTAACACTCGTTTTGCAAAACATAGCATTTCATTTAGAAAGATTAGCTTAGGTGGACAAAACAAAACGAATTCAAACCGAACAAGAGATAGCGAGGTTGTCGCTGTGACATTGTCGTGTTATATTTTGAAGGTGTCAAGTAGTTCGCTTTTAGTTACAGAGGGAAGAAGATGGGTCCTATAACACCAACACCAACAATGGATACCATCTATGATCTCATTGAAGAGGCCAAGCTCCGTTTTCTCTGGTGGGCTCTTTGTATATTCGCCATTTCCTATTTCTTCACTCGTAAGTCATTCCAATCTCATTTCATTCATGTTATTTTCTAGTTAATCTCACGCTTCCACAATGAATTTTTCTTGTTGTTGTTGCATTTACTGTTTTTCTATCTGGGTTTTGATTTAAGACTGCAAATTTTGAATCTTTGATTGACACTTGTTTTTTTTTTTTTTTTCCTATCTGGGTTTTGCTTTAAGACTGCAAATTTTGAATCTTAGATGGACACTTGCTAATTTTTCCTATCTGGGTTTTGTTTTAAGAATGCAAATTTTGAGTCTTTGATTTATATTTTCTATTTTGCTATCTGGGTTATGGTTTTAAGACTGCAGATTTTGATTATTATTATTATTATTATTATTATTTTTGGTTATTGATGTTGTTTGTTGTTCATCACAGACACAAGTAAATCCATGTGGATGAATATACCAATGTCCATTCTAGTTTTTGTTGCTCTGCGCATTCTTGTGAACAAGGTGGAGTTCCGTTGGAAGGTTCAGCCCCCAAGACCACAGACTTACCTATCTCATTTGGAGAAAAAACAGTTGTCTCTGAATGATGCATGCCTTTCTACTTCACCTCCCCCTCCCAAATGGAAGAAGAAGATTGATTCTCCTGTTGTGGAGGCTGCCTTGAATGATTTCCTAGATTTGATATTGAAGGATTTCGTTATAAATATGTGGTACTCAGACATTACTCCAGATGGGGAGTTTCCTGAGCAGATACGTGACTTAGTCATGGATGCTCTTGCTGAAGTGTTAGTTAGGGTTAAAGAGATAAACCTTGTTGACTTGCTCACGAGGTATATGATTTTCCCCTCTTCTATTATTTGCTTCCAGAAAGAAAGGAACTCGACGAGTTCTTGATTAGTTACTGTGATAATGAATTGATTAGTACTAGATAATAATAATAGAAAATAACCAATTGTGCTATGTCTCGTTTACATTGCAGGGATATAGTTGATTTAATAAGTGATCATATAGACCTTTTCAGAAGAAATCAAGCTGCTATAGGTGTTGATGTGATGTTAACATTATCTTCTCAGGAGAGGGATGAAAGATTGAAATTTCATCTGTTGAATTCTAAGGAGCTTCATCCAGCATTAATATCTCCAGACAGTGAGTACAAGGTGTGAGTGGAGTGTCTGGATGACTGGATGTTATCTTTGTTTTGCTTTTAAAAAATGCAACTCATACCTTCTTATCTAATGATTTCTCTTCCTTTAGGTTCTTCAGCGGCTAATGAGTGGGGTATTAGCTACAGTACTCAGAAAACCAGACGTTCAATGTCCTGTGATTCGATCTATAGCTCGGGAAATTTTAACTTGCCTGATATTGCAACCTGTAATGAATTTGGCAAGCCCTGGGTATGTGGTTGAATATTATGCTTATGTGTCATTTACATTAAGCCTTTCTTCTTGGGGAGATTGGCCTTAACAATTTCTACCCTGTTGAAGGGTTTCTGCTCCAATAATTTTAGATAGATTGAAGACTTTTTAAAGTTTTGTTTGTGTTTTTGTGGGGTGGGAGGTGTTGTTGAGAGGTATTTTTTGAATCAGTCTTGGTATATATGTAATATGAGACTCAGAAAACCTTCTTACCTTGGTTTTGTTCTGTCTGTGGGCTGATAAGCTTGAAAGTTGAGAAGTGAAAGGGTGGTTATAAGTATCTGTTACTGGAACTTCCTGGTAGCGGCAAGTAAAAAAATTTGAACATCTAAGCAGAGGGCAAGGATAAACATTATGGGATTTAGGGTGTTAGTAGGGCTTAGGTATGAACCTTTGGGTATGCAGAAGAAGAAAAATACAATGGGCTGTGATCCCATCTATTAATTGTTAGTCCTTTGAAATAATGGGTTGGGGTGTTTCCCATCTATTATCTTTAGGGGTGTTCATCAACGATCCAAATCGATTCAAACCGCAGTGACCGAACCGAAAAATCGATAACGAATAAACTGAAAATCAAAAAACCGAAAACCGAAAAAAACCGCAAATTTTAATTGGATTGGATTGGATTGGATTTCAGTTTGGTTGATGAAAATCGATCCAATCCAAACCGATCCAATATATTAATTCCTCTTTACCTACTTGGGCTTTTCTCCAATCATAGTCCAAAAAATTCTAAACCCAAGACCCATTAGCCCATCAACTAAACCCAAGAAAAAACCTAGCCACATCCCATCAGCAAAATTTCATCTGTGTAGAATTTCATATCTCATTGACAAAAAAAAAACTTTACAAAGTCAATATATACAAAAGATATGTTATTTGCACAATAATCATGAAACAAATTTTAGGCTTTTCAAAAACCCGAAAACCAATCCAATCCAAATCGAAAAATTTTTGGATCGGATCGGATCAAATTTGAAAAAAAATCCAAACCGAATGGATGATTACATGATCAAACTGAAGGGATTGGATCGGATATTTTTTACTTCCAAAACCGATCAAATCCAGACCGCGAACACCCCTAATTATCTTACATATGGCTGCTTCATCAAAGAACAGTTCCTAAACTATAGATTTATAAAAAAAGTTAATATGTAAATAACTTAATAAGTAACAAGGGTAGGAAGTATCCAATAACATAATTAAAGCCTATGTGAAAAAAGTATATGTTACCTCTCAACTCTCAAGTGGGCTAATTTGTAAGTTAAAATCTAATTACAAGTTTAAAATATCTTGTCTGTTGATCCAAGAAAAAAATGTTTTAGCATATTGTCTAATTGGTACAATTGAAAACGTTTTAATACACAAACATTGTAGAAACTATATTTTCTTCCTGATTTCTTAAATAAACCTATTGTGTTGGTCATCTGTGATTAAAAATACTGTAGAATTTGAACTATATTTCTTAGATTTTTTTTTTTTCCAATTTCTGTTCATAAAACTATATTTGTCTGTATGATCAGGTATATCAATGAGGTGATTGAATCTCTTCTACTTGTCCTTAATGCTGAAGGTATGAATTGGATGGGTGGTGGTGATCAGTCTACTAGTGCTACAACTCATAATAATCATGGTCATTCTGTTGCTGGCAATGGAAATGATAATCACACAGCCTCTGCTGATTGGGCACAAGTGCTAGAGGCTGCAACTCAGAGAAGAACCGAAGTTCTTATGCCTGAGAATCTTGAGAACATGTGGACAAGAGGAAGGAACTACAAAAGGAAAAAGAATAAAAATGTCAAATCTGCAAAAAATCTTGCTACATATAGTTCACTGCCTGATAGAAATTTGGCTCAGGAAACATCAGTGAGTAAACCTGGAACATGTCCAATTCCAAATGGAAAGTCTTCACTGCATACTGTGGGTTCAGATCCCCTACTAAATGTTGGAAGCACAAATAGGTCAGAGTCTTTGCCGGATCCTGACAAGGAACTATCTTCTGAAACAGATCATCAAGTTGATGAAGTGAAGGAGACCAAGGATCTCACATCTAATAAGAATAAAATTCCACTCAAGAGATGTAACAGTGCTTCTGTCTTGGGAATCCAACCTCATAAAGGAGGGTCCACAATGTCAGAGTCCTACACCCCCGAATTTGAGAAGCATGGTGAAGGATTTCAGGGAAAGAGTAGTTCTGACATGGTCATTAGGAGAGAGGGACAATTTGCTCCCAAGCTTCGTTGCCGGGTATGCACTTTTGACTGTAAAAGTTATGAATTGTGAAATATACTATTCTAAAATATAAATTGATTTATAATCAATATAATATTCACTTTGTGATACATGGAATATTTCACTGTTGGCTCTTTTGTTGTCTACTTGTACACTGCAGGTGATGGGAGCATATTTTGAGAAACTCGGTTCCACATCATTTGCTGTCTATTCAATTGCTGTGACTGATGGGCAAGAGAAAACTTGGTTTGTAAAAAGAAGGTAGAAGGTTTGCTTCTTTCATTCATTTCTACTATGGTGGGAGTGCACAAGTTATGTTTGTTTGAATTTTCCCTTTTTACAAACAGGTTAATTAGAATTGGGTTTATAGAGGTTGTAAAGTTCAAAGTTTTAAGTTGTAACTATACAACAAAATATTATGATCACTGTATTATATGTTTTGTTTTTTCATTCTCTTTCCCCCATCTTCTAGTTTAAACTGACCCTTTATAGAGAATAAATATGGTGTTTCAAAATTGTTTTGTCCATATTTATATTTGTGCTTTGACATCACTGGACTTTCTTTTGGTAATATTCAGATACAGGAATTTTGAGCGATTGCATCGACATCTAAAAGATATTCCTAATTACACATTACATTTGCCTCCCAAAAGGATATTTTCCTCAAGCACAGAGGATGCTTTTGTCCATCAGCGTTGCATTCGACTCAATAAATATCTCCAGGTATTCTCAATCATCATCTACAACTCTTTAAAGAAATACTTCCGGTTGTACTGTTTTAACAACTATAACACTGCATCAATAATGCTGTCTTGTTTCAGGACCTCCTGTCAATAGCTAATGTTGCTGAACAACACGATGTATGGGACTTTTTGAGTGTTTCCTCAAAGGTTTGCATCTGCTTGGTATTTCTTACCGTAAAATTAGATGAGTAACCTTTATATCATTTTTTATTTTGGTACTTAAAGATGGGAAAAATAACTATCTAACTATTTTTTCCCTGTTTTTCCCCTGAAGAACTACTCTTTTGGGAAATCTTCTTCAATGATGAGGACCCTGGCAGGTATATGGTTTTAACATTTTCTATTTTTGTCATACTTGCAATTTAAGTGCTCTGTTAATAGCTATTTTATGCATGGTGATCTGCAAGTTAGGATTCTATTTTCTCCCGTTAATGTGCCTGATGAATTTGTGTAACTTTGATTGGGACTTCCGTCTTCTAAACTTTTCAAATCAATATTAGTCCGTTGTTTCACCCATCCAAACTTAACAAAAAAAGTAATAAAAAGACAGTGGGATAGGAAGCTTTTACCTATGCCATGTGATAGAACTGGTTCAAAGATTAAAAGGATAATGGAGACAAAAAAAATGTTTTTTGTTGATGTGATCTCCCTTACCCCTGAATGAATCAATGGAGAAAACCTAAGGTTAGGAAATAGAAAGAATGATTAGAGAACTGCTTGTTAATGTATTTGAGAGTCCTATCTCTCCAACTCACTCAACTGTCTTAACTGGATACTCTCTCCTCCTCCTCTTCTTTTCTTATATCCTACTTCTTCCTTAGAGGAATATCCTCCAATAACAGGTAACCCTAACTACTATATCTAACAATATCAATTAATATGAGGTAACTCGATCTAATATATCTAACAATATCAATTAATATTACGAAACTTTATGTACTACATCTAAAATATCATTAATATCAAGTAACTCTACTATATTTTGGAATATCAATTAACTCTAGCTACTATTACTCACAGGGCTTGGCACAACTAGATCATTTGGCCAATCCTTATTTCTTCTCATATACACCTTCCTATTTTGGTGCTTGCTACTAACAATTCACCCCCGGCCCCACTCCCCGAAAAAAAAAAAAAAGAAAGTTTCACCTTGTCCTCAAGGTGAAAATCTGGTAAGGTTATCACTAATGGCCAAGACAGGAGCAGGTTGCACCCTTAATTCCAAGTCTTCAGTTAGCATCGAAGGCAAGGACTGATGAGTCACATGAGGGGAAACTGCTTAATTTAAAAGGGAGACAAGGAAGACTGAATAAAGGAAGCTGAAGTTGATATGCCATTGCCCCTGCTTTTAGAATAATCTGGAAAGGGCCATAGAAACACGTCCTTATTTTCTCATTAAGCTTCGTAGCAGATGGAACCAGAAAAATAACACTGAATTTGACTGTAAATTGATGAAAAACATAAATGGAAACAAGCTCCTTACAAACACTAATGGTAGAAAAAAACCCAAAAGACCTCAACTCCCCCTCAAAGCCAACATACCTAAGCTTCAAGAGTTCCCAAGAGATCCCCAATTTCTCCACTAAACCAATCCTCAATTCATGCTTGCCCACCCTACACACACACTCCTTTTATCCTACTCATAGAATATTCTAGAATAACTAACTAACTGACCCACTCCTTTTAGGCTCATCAATAGCCAAGAATTGAGAAAAACCCAATCTCTCCAAGGATTTTCATCTGGCCTCCATCCCCGTGTATATGATGAAATGCTCCTTAGATTCAAGAGCTTTGATACCAGTTGATAGAACTGGTCCAAAGATTTAAAAAATAATGAAGGAAAAAATGGATTTTTATTGATATGATCTCCTTGACCCCGAGATCAATGGAGAACCCAAGGTTAGGAAGGAAAAGAATGATTATAGAACCATTTCTCAGGTATTTGATAACCTTATCTCTCCCACTCACTCAACTCTCGTGAGTCGTGACTGAATACCATCCTCCACTTTTCTGCTCATATCCTGCTTCTGACTATTCCTTGGAGGAATATCCTCCAATATCAGGTAACTCTAACTTCTGTATCTAGCAATATCAATTAATATCAAGTAACTCTATTTAATATATCTAACAGTATCAATTAATACCAGTAACTTTATCTTCTATATCTAACAATATCAATGTTGAGATATATAAAATCATTAATAGAACCAATTCAACCCAAAAGCTTAAGCTATTGGGTGATGATACATTAATGGTTTTATATATCTTAACACGCCCCCTCACATTAGAGCCCACTGGGCTTGAAGGGCGGACAATGCACAGGTAGGTGGGCTTGAATTGGTTCTATTAATGATTTTATATATCTCAACAATCAATTAACTGTAACAACTATTACTAACAGGGCCCATCTCATCTAGATCATTGGGCCCATCCTTATTTCTGTTCACATACACCTTCCTAATCGGGGGCTTGCTACTAACACCATGTTAGTTTTGCTTTTTTCTTTTATCGGGGGGTTGAAGCCAATGAGATGGAAAATTGGAAACTTTTCATCATTGTTGTGGGCTGGTTGGGCAGGATAGAATGGCGACCTAGGCAGCTGGCATAATGTATTATTTTTTAGCAAGTGACAACCTTTTAATTGATAATGAATACAGATCTTCTATATCTTTAATATTTGGGGTTTCAAATTGGAAGCCAAAGCTGTTTTATTATAGAAAGTTCTTCCAATGAATTTATTTATCCCTAATTGATGGACGTATGTTTTATAAATGGCTTTTCTCTTCCATTTTATTTATCATATGGACTTGAATGCTATAAAGCTACTTATGAGAGGATTGTGTTGATATGCAATATGCCATTTTCATATTTCTGCATCAGTCCTTTCTTTGTTTACCTACACATTAAGGCTTATGCTACAAGGTAGGGGATGGGAAGTAGAGAATCAGCACATGTGGCTAAGGAGGACAGAGTGGGGAATATTCAAGTGCAACATAATGGAATGCCCACATGGCTGCAACTAATAAGTACAGATGAGGGTATTCGGTTCGGGAGAGTGAGATAAATATGAAAAGCAGGGAGAGTAGGAGTTAGTCAAGAAGTTGTGTGAAGGTTAGGCAAGAAATTGTTGGAAGATTTTGGGGCCCTTTGGGTAGGGAGTTGGCAGACCCTCAAAGATCACTCGTTTTTTCTATCTTGATTTTCTGTTTTCAGTATAATCAAGAGGATTTTCTCCATTGTAAGGAGCTATACTCCATTGTTTCTTATCGTCAGCAAAAATCAATTCCTATCATAATGCTCAAATTTTTTATATTGGCAGTCAACGTAGATGATGCTGTAGATGATATTGTACGCCAATTTAAAGGCGTTTCATATGGTTTAAAGCGAAAAGTTTCTAGTTCAGCATCCTCCACCATTGAAGGTTCTTCTACATCTTCCACTTGGAACATGCACTTGAATGTGGATGAAATGGATAAAAGTATTTCAAGGCAAAATGCTGCAGAGAGTGTGTTAAGCTCTGATTATGAGGAAGGTGAAAAAGAAGTTAATTTTGGCCATGAGAATATTGATAGAGAAGTAGCAGAAGATAATGGGTGGCATTCTGACAATGAATTGAGCTCGAAGGATCATTCACAACAGCTAATAAACCATGGTAATGAGTCTAGTAAACTGGATCTAGATAGAAATCATGATGTGGTTATGGAAGCTACGATTGGCAAGGATGTTCCAGCGACAAATTCCACTCTAATTCCTAATAATGTAGAGGATCCAGTTGGAGTGCCACCTGAGGTTTGTATAGTCAGCTGGGTTTTCTATCTTTTTTGTTTTGCACATCACACTTTGATTGTTGATTGAGATAATTGGTTCACTGTTACTTATTGGTGTGTGCTTAAGTTATACAATAGCTGCTTATTGTCTCTGGGACCAGGCTGCTGACTAGTATTCTGCCTATTTGTTAAAATTGGGAAGAGCATTTATATAACTGAGATATGATGAAAACTGTACAACATTAATATACTACTATTGGTAGCTTATCTTCCTTTTAAGAAGAAAATAGGAGAGAGGAGGAGGAGGAGGGGGGAGAGAGTGATCCCTCCATCAAATAAAAATGTATGAAGAAAATATATCTGTGCTTTTATTGAATTGATTCCATTAGCTGGCTAAAGGCTTGTTTTAATCGTTTTGTGCAATCAGCATGTTTCCACCAAATAGGGAAGGAAGGTAAGCTATTAAGTGTCCTAGTTTTCATAGATCTGTTCAAGTGTTTAAAACTCAGTTACCCTAATTAATTACTAAATCTTTCGAAAATGAAGTTGCTTCTTATAATTTTTATTACAAATTAAAAATGAGAACTGTGAGGAAAACTTGATGGTGTGCTCAGAGAAAATGTTTTGGAAACCCTCTATCCCTTCTAGGGGAAAGAATAATGATTTGAGAACCAGAACAAAGCAGGACTAAAGTTTTACTTGGGACTTTGCTAAGCAGGATGTTATGAGGATCTTGGCTTATCCTTTGTTGTCCATTCTTTGATTAGAACCTTTTTTTTTTGTTAAAATAGTATGTAGGTCCCAATACTTGTAGGGAATGTTCAAATAGATTCCTATATTTTAGAAGTGTGCAATTGAATCTCATAATTAAAAAAACCACTTCCCGTTAAATCCGACTAGCGTGTGGGGTGGAGGTAATCTTTGTACGCAGCCTTACCCTTGCATAATTGCAAAGAGACTGTTTCCTGAATTCGAACCCATGACCTTTCAG
This sequence comes from Gastrolobium bilobum, assembly GCF_033153095.1. Classification (NCBI taxonomy): domain Eukaryota; kingdom Viridiplantae; phylum Streptophyta; class Magnoliopsida; order Fabales; family Fabaceae; genus Gastrolobium; species Gastrolobium bilobum. The sequence goes on from NW_026898686.1 coordinate 531,921, forward strand.
TTATGAAAGAGCAGCTTTATCACTATACCAGTTCGCCCCTGTCAATTGAATCTCATAATTAAAAATAAAAATAAAAATTAAATTGAATCCCTATAATTTCAAAATTCTTAATTTGGTCCCTACTGTTAGAATACTGTTATGGTGCTCTAACAGTATGCTGGACTGGAGGATCCAATTAGAAAATTTTGAAATAATAAGGATTTTAAATTTTATAATTTAGTCCCTATAGCTTAAAAAAATTTAATTTGAGTTCTTGAGATCAGCTCAAGCACTATAACGGTGCTCTATGTAATAGCAGGGACTCAATTAGAAAATTTTAAAACCTTAAGGACCCTATTACAAACTTTAAAAATAACCTATTTGGACATTTCCAAAAATTATAGGGACCTATATATCAGTTTAACCTTTATTTTTTGTTTGTTTTTAGTTTAAAAGACTCATTAACATTTATAATTTTAACCATTTTGCAGTGGACCCCACCTAACGTGAGTGTCCCTATTTTGAATTTGGTGGACAACATATTTCAGCTTAACAAAAGAGGCTGGCTAAGGTATATTAGTATATTACTCTATCTGGTCTTTCTGTATTTCCAAGTCAGTCACTGCTATTAAATAATGTCTGTCAACTTTAAGTCTTATGCCAATTTACAGAAGCTTCTTTTGGTGTTGTGTTTAATGTGCTTTCTTAGCTTGCAAGTTATCTTAAGATGTGTGATTTTCAATGAAGTTGGAGACAAGACGGAGTTCTACACTTTCACCTAACAACTTAAGATTTTAGAGTGCCCGTTCCCCCACATGTTATGAATTATGAAATCTTCACGGTGAAGTGATTTGCAGTTTGATCCTTGCAACCTCTCAATATTATAATCAAATTGAATTTTAGCACAATATAATGATGATTGGTGAATGTAGGTTTTGTCATACTTAAAACCTAAAGCAAATTTTTGTAAGACTGCGAGGGCGTGTGGTAGAAATAAAATCCATTCTTTGGCATTGTTCAACTGTGAAAAGTGTAGGCAAAACTGTATATTCTCCTCCTGGAGAATTCTCATATAAATATTGTTCATTGCAAGCTGATTTTCAGCCCTGTAACCACATATATCTATTCTACAGGTGAGCTATTCTAAATCATGAGAGAATAACATACTTATAAATTTACTGCTGTAGAACACAGACTTTATTGGTTCTATGCTATGAATTTGCTAGTTCTAAATGAACTTTTGAGTTTGCCAATTCCGTTGACAGGCACGGGTACTATCTTGATTTCTGTTTTGTTTGATTTGAAAAGAATAATTGATCATAATCTGCTTATGATAGCTTCATGTTTTTCTCCAACTTGTGCATGCCAATAACCATAACCAGATTTCAAACTTTTATAATTTTCTTGAAATTTTGTTACTTTTAGGCTAAATGGATTTGACTGAGAAAAATATCAAGTGCCATGGTGATGTTCATTTCTTGAAATTGCTAATGCTAGTTCATTTCTGTTCATGCAGAAGACAGGTCTTTTGGATGTCGAAACAGATATTACAGTTGGTTATGGAAGATGCTATTGATGATTGGCTCCTGAGGGAGATTCATTGGCTCCGGAGAGAGGATACCATTGCTCAAGGGATTCGGTGGGTCCAAGATGTAAGGATTGAGCTAAAAGTTTAAACATATTTTGCTGGGATATTGTTTTTCTTTTAGGGGGCGTTTGGTTGAGGAATTTTTTTTGGAATAGTAGGGAAATTTAATAGATAGAGAAATGATTGGAAAGATAGATAAAGTGAGATAGGTAGAAAAATGTAAAAAAAAGTTGTTTGGTAGAGAAAAACTTTACTGGAAAAATTAGGTAACTTTATGAAATCAACAGTGCATTAAAAGCCACATAACCGGTTTTCTGAAAAATCCCACCTTCAAATTGGGTTTCTAAACAGTGCGGATATCTATGTTTCTCATAAATCCATACAAATTGGATAGATGGGTTTTTGGTGAAAATACGTTGAAACAAACATAGTGTTTCTAAAAGCCATACTTGAGAAACATAGATATCCGCTGAAAAGCTCTCAACCAAACACCACCTTAATGTAAATTAACAGTATCTTACACTGACACACTGTTTTTTCTGGTAGATATACAGGATTGAAGAGCTTTTTTAAGTTCATGTCGTTGCTTGTTCTTATTTTGTGCTCTTTTGCTTTGAACTTCTGTGTTTAAACAGGACATCTCCTCATTTGTAGTTTCTGGTTTCTTTCAATAGATATTCTTATATTATTAAAATAAAAAATTCTGTATTAGCCTAGTATCCTCGACTCATTATTTTGTTCTACAATATAGCTTTGTTGAATTTATAATGAAGTTAACATAGTGCACTATTTGTACCGTAGTATCCTCAAAATTTATGGGGACGAACCGGAGCAGTGGTAAAACTGTTCCTTTATGACTGAAAGGTCATGGGTTCGAATCCAGGAAACAGCATCTTTGCAATTATGCAAGGGTAAGACTGTGTACAAGGATTTCCTCCACCCCACACTCGCTAGTCGGGTTTAACGGGGAGTGGTTTTAGGTTTTTTTTTATCCTCAAAATTTCTAATTAACTAAACAGTTATTGATTTTTGTTGCTTTAAATTGCATTTGATTTAATATTTGTCAATTTTTTTAATCTTAAATCTTTCTATTAACCTGCCAAAATTGTTAATTTACTTTTTATGAACTTGCCAATATTTGTTAGATGTGATACAATTACTGCTTACTTGGCATGTAACTGCTTGGTATTTTTTTCATCATTGGATGGAGCTCAAAAGCTTGATAATTGGGATTCTTGCTTGTTTGGAGTTTTCAAAACATATTTTACCCTAATAAAATTTTGCATTTGAAATTGATATACATATATTGTGTTATTTATTTCATCCAAAGAAAATCAATTTGCTGTTCTTTCTTGGTGAGTCATAGATAGCAGATGAAGCGATGAATTCCTGCCCTAAATTTCTTTACATGATTTTACAATTACCTCTTTTTTAATTCAGATAGATGTAACTCTCACCAGCCAAAAAGAAAAGTTATTAAATATTTGTCAATGGATTTTGCTGATGTTACATGTTGTCTACTTATGCTTGCAGATCCTCTGGCCTGGTGGTACTTTTTTTTTAAGAGTACAGACCCCTCAGGTGTTAATTGGTGGCAGTGTCATTGATCAAAAGCCTTTACAAACCACAAGTGTCTCCGGGGGAAGCAAGATCGCCAAATCAGAGTCAGGGTCTTTTGAGCAACAGCTTCAGGCTGCTCGTAGAGCAAGTGATTTGAAGAAACTGCTTTTCGGTTAGTTCTATTTTCTGTAGGGTGCTATGTTGATTCATCTGACTTGGTGGATATTATTGCACTTTTGAAATTTTATTTGAACTTCTTTCCTGTATATTTTGATCTTTCTTCTAATATGAGTGCAAACACCCCCTTTAAATTTGGCTCATTTGCACAGACCCAGAGACACGTCAAGTTTTACTTCTTCTAATCACATTCCATGTGGTTTAGCAAATGTGCAAATGTAATTGTTAAAATTATAGGAATTCAGGAAGGGGAAGTAGAAAAGAGAGAATAAGGACTCAATAATCTGGAATAGATATCGATTTGATATGAAGGATGTTTTATGATGTGTTATACGTTATACCAACTACAAATCACTAATCTCTATTTATATTAATGTTAGACTCCTAATTCTAGCTAAGGAAATAGATCATGAAATATAAAAAAAAATTAGGAAGCTATTTCTAAAAGATCATCTTATATACTATAATATTCTAAGATACAATCAAGATATTTTGAGATATATTCTAACAATCTCCCTTAAGCCAAAGCTTACCAAGTTTTAAGCTTTAAAAATGACTGAACAATGTAATTTGAGCTCCAAAAAATATGGCTGGAAAGACAATTCAGGGATGCTAGAGACGTCAAAGAGATGATAATTGCTTGAAATGCAAATCAGCAAGATGGTGTGAATGATCATCAGCTTGAAGCGCTGGTTGAAATGTTGTATGAGCAAGAAAGAAGAGACCTTGCTAGAATGATCATCAATGAAAATATCCTGGCAAGCAAATATACACAGTAGGAACTAAATTTTCTCTCCAAGTTCATTAAGAACATTTGAAAGCTTCAAACCACAAGAAAAACTTAGTAGATGTAAAAAATTGAAATTGAAATTGAGGTTGGTGTGCATCATAGCCATGGAGAATTCATTGCTCGTATGACTCATCATTGAGATAGGAGAAATTACCATCGGTATGATTCACGATGGGAGGATGATATCAATCACAGCCAATGCATTTCTCATCTTTGTATGATTCATTGGTAAGAAAGAAATCTCTGGAATGATTGTCATAATTTCCATGTTTATATGGTCTTTATAACTTTGTGAAAGTTTAAGTAAATATCATTTCCATTCTCAGAATTTGCATCTCCAGACTTTGACATATAAAGTTGCCACCTTTTTTTTCAGATGGAGCTCCAGCAACCTTAGTCAGCTTAATTGGGCAGAAACAGTACAGACGTTGTGCTAGTGATATATATTACTTTAGTCAGGTTAAAGTTCTTTTCCATTGATGTATTCACTTGGTGCAAAACTGCTGACTTTATGCTTCTGTTTCTCTTTACTTTTTTGTTTTGCCTACTTACTCAATTTACTTGTTTTCTAAACTAACTGGTGAGATATCTCACCCAATAGCTTAAGCTTTTGGGTTGAATTGGTTCTTTACACTAACAATTATACTATCTTATTTCATTGTAGTCTTCTGTATGCGTGAAGCAACTTGCTTATGCAATCCTTGAACTTCTACTTATATCACTCTTCCCGGAGTTGCGAAATGTTGTCATGAGTGTTCATGAGAACATGCATGTTCACCGACCTGTATAGAGTTCCTTATCTGCCCGGATTCTGTTCAAGATCAGTTCATTAGATTGAGAAGACATTGTTTTTTTTCATTGTTATGGCTTTGCTGGCTAATAGTCTTTTTTATAAGCTAGAACAAGAGCCATGATTGATGGTTTTTTTTTCCACTTGGGAACTTGGGGAATTGTTTTGTAAACTTAGATTGTGTACAGAAACGTTCATTTTTGTGGTTTGTTTTGCTTTCTCTAGGTGTTACCATTCCACTGGAATTTTGTAATGTGACAGATTTGTGAAAATTCATCTAGTGGATATTCTTTATTCGTTTATCATTGGTATTTGATGCTTTGTTCATTATTTAGTGAATATTCTTTATTGGGAAAAACATTTCTGCATTTAATGCAGAAAAGTTATTTGCAGTACACTATGTACTATGGGTAATACATAGTGTAGTTTTTGAAATGAACTATATCTTTGTTTAGATTTCAAAAGTTACATTATGTACTACCCGTAATATATAGTATACCGCAGATAATTTTTCTGCATTAACTGCATAAAAGTTAAACTCTTCTTTATTTGTTCTTTCTCTTTCTGACCTCTACACCATAATGCTCATAGAGTAACTAAATACTCTTTATAGCTCACAAATCTATTGTATATACACCGGCTGACCCAGGAATTTATACAAGGGAGAACGAAAATGAAAAATATTATTATGATAAATAAAAGTACTTACAATATAATATAGATCTAATATAAAAAAAGCTTGAAAGAATGATCACGCTAAGGATGTAAAAATGCCTACAAGGAAGAACTTAATAAAATTATTGAATTATTTTATACAAAAAGACAAAAATAAGTTTATCAATTCTTTTACTTTTTTTTTATTTTAAAAATAATAAATTCTACAATTGATTGTCTCTGTAACGTGACTTAAAATTTTTTCTTACAACATAATATTTATTTTTCCCAACAACTATCCTAAACAACATCAGCAAGTAAACAACAAACTTTAGCATATATAATTTTTTTTTCCTTCAAGTTTCAGGGGGCCCACCCCTACCCGCTAGGTCCGCCTCTGTGTATGTATGCGATTAACATGTTTATGAGTATGACCTCTTAAATTCTATAAGTATTCATCATTTTGAAAATAATTCAATTAATATTTATAAAATGGGTTAAAAACTTTTCATGTTACGTAAGAAGAATATTTTTTTCTACACACACAACAAATATGTGGATCCAAGGAAAGGAAAATAAAAATTAGTGAAACCCATATGTTTGCTGTATGTGTTAATGTATGTATAGGAGAAGAAATTCTTCTAATGTAATGAGGTAATGTGAGAAGTCTTTAATCTAAAATAAAATAAACATTATTGATTACTCCTCAAGTGACGTTTGGTAGAGAAATTTTTTTTTTTATCCGAGAATCATGATTCTTGAGAATATAATGGAAATGTGAATTTTTCAAAAATGTTACCAAAAAAATTGTTTGACAGGTAAAAAATAATATCAAGAATATTGGATAAGTTTCCTCTTTTTCACCTATTTTTTTTTATTTTCTCAAGAATCCAAAAATACCACTCTCTTAGATGGAATTTTTATTTACAATTTACACTCAAAACGGATTCTTAAGTAAATTACTTTTCCGGGTAAATTTTTTAAATTATGATACCAAACATGATCTTTTTGAAAATTCACCTTCACTTTCCTCGGTATCTAGAATAATTTCCTCACTTTCTAAATTATGATACCATTGAAATTAAATCAGTTTAAGGACCGTTTTGTTTTGAATTTTGATCAATTAACCGGACGCGGACCACAAGAAGACGGAATTTGCTTCCTTCAAAAGTTGCCTTAAACACTGAGAAATGGAGATGAAAATGTAATGCAAACATGCACTTCGTTTTCTTAAAATGGAAAAAATTATATCACCACAAAATACAAGTAGAAAGTGCAACATAATATTTTTGATTCAATGAACTTACAAATAAAAAAACTGTTGGCTTTTTCATTTATTTTTATCGCATGCAAAATTTCTGAGGTAAAAGTAATCTTGGTTGTTGTGAAGATATGAATTCTATTTATCACCACAAATATTTTTTCCATTAAAACATTACAATGAACTCTAGTCTAGATCACTATTTAGAGGAAAGTATATTTTACCAACCAATATCTTTATTTAATATCAATTTTGTTATGCAGCAGTGGGGCCTAAAGTATGGGAGACTAGTATAATCAATAACCTACAATACGTGAATTTAATTATATATTTTAATTCAAAATCTTAAAATATTGAGCTTATGAGTTTTTTAATTACAGATTTTGTATTTAATTCATTCTTTTTCGATGCAAGACTTTATTATTCACCAGAATTCCGAACAAATTTCACTATTATGATTTACTTCAACCACTTGTAATCACTCAAAAAATTTAAATTATATTCACTTTGACTATTTAACATAATGGCATTGCTAACATAAATGAAAAAAATCATCACATGATTGTCGGGTGCAATTTTAACTTCTCAAACAGGTTTTAAAATTTGAAATAAACACCTCATGGAAGTTTAAATAATGTTTAGCTCAAATCTTCAAACTTGTGTAAGATTTAAAAATTGCTTAAGATTATGATCATTTTCCATCCCAAGTCAACAATCCTGTTAAAAATTGCATGAGATTATGATTGGCGTTTTAAATATGTTTTAAAATAAACTATCATTATGATTGACATTACTTGATAAGGTTGAAATCTGCTTTGCCCCCGCACATATATACATCTAAAGAAGGAAGATGTGGGGATAAAACAGCTTTAGGTTCTATTTTTTTATAGGTTGTGTTTGGTAGCAGCTTTCTTGCAATTTACCTAGGCATATGAGATTGGCATTTGGAATTGTCCATCTTTGATACATGGTATTAAATTTTTTTTCTAGCTAGGTGATTTGCCTAGCCATTGATAATTGTTTGCAAAATTTGATAAAATGCATGGTATTCAAATCTCACTTCCAAGGTGGTATTTCACAAAAGCTAGGTAAATGAAAAAGAATTGGCACCATAACTATCAAAATTACCATTTTATAAAGTTACCTTAATCCTTCACCATAACCGGAAGCCGAGTGCGATGAACACAGAGGCAATTTCTAGAGGTTTGAATAGTCTAAAAAGATGTGGCAATTTCTGATAAATTTATGACACTGAATGAGAGTACTCTTCACACAATCAAACATAGACACCGCAGGATGAGATTCAAAATATTTAAAAATAAGGGGTATTTTGGTAATTTCACCTCATTTTCCTATCAATATTTTAACTCAAACCAAACATAGACTTTATAATATTTACCAAATTTTTCCGGTAAAATTTTTCCAGCCAAACAATTTTTTTTACATTTTCCTACCAAACTCACTTTTCAACCATTTTCCTATTAGTTACATTTCCCTAGTATTCAAAAAAAATTTCCTCAACCAAACCCTCCCTAAAGGAATTTGGGTACCATTTTAAGGTTTTTTAGCCTATCTCTCTGACATTCAAGCTCAATTATACATAAATTACATCCCTTCATCCATTTTATAACTCTATAAACGGAAAATGTCGAGTTTTGGGATGAAATGGCATTGCTTTAGCCTTCTTTTTTCTTTTTTTAGCATTTTCAAATTTCATCTAATGTGAGGGTTGAGGACAAGACTAGTAAAATGTGAATTTTTGAATTATTAAATCAATAAAATATGATCTCTAAATAACAAAATTCATATATTTATTAGAAATGGTTATACTTATTATTATTTTAAGCTTATTACTTTTATTATCTGATTGGTTGCCTTTAGATCAATTTGAAATTAAGGGCAATTAATTTTTTTCTATTTTTCAAGTGTTGATTTTAAATTGATCCAATGATAATGGGTAACTAATCAGATAATAAGAATAGTAAATTTAAAATAATAGTAAGGATAACCGTCATCATATTTATTTATATAAAGAAATACTGGATTTTTAGTGATTTGATAATTAGTAAGTGGGGTAGGATATTATAACAACCAATTAGGATTATTACTAATATTACTACCAATCAATGTCACCGTTAGATCAATTATGTTGATCCAACTGTTATATTTATTTTCATTTTTGTATGGTTATGATTCTCCATATTTAATCATACAAAGATGAAAATAAATATAACTGTTGAATCAATATAATTGATCTAACGGTGAAATTGATTGGTAATAACCTTAATTGATTGTTACAATATCCTACATTTAGGGGGGGTGTATTGGATTGAGATTTCAAAGAATTTTAATGGATTGTTTTTGGACAAAAAAATCCGTTGGTATTCGCTTAGCATTTTAAAGGATTATTTTAGAATCCGTCCAAATCCGTTGGTATTCAATCAGGATTTTAAACAATGGAATCACAATCTTGTGGTATTCAAAAATCCGACGATTTTAATGGATTTTCTATTAGTGTGGATTTCGTGACACTTTTTAGTAAAAAATATAAATAAGATGCCTCTCTCACAATCTCACTCCAACCCCTAGGATTTCTTGAGATTCTTCTATTGCAGTGTTTTCTTCTTCCTTTGGTAGGTTGACTGTTCGAAATTGGGTTCCGCCATGAGAGCTTTGTCAAAACTTAAAAAAAAAATTGCATATTTTTGAGCGATTTTCATCACAAAATAACCCAGAAACAACAAACCAACGAGATATTAATATAATCTATCTTAAAATAACATATTTTTGAGAAATTTTGGATGTTTAAAAAGTGATTTTTCAAGCTATGGGTTGCGATTTTTCTTGGCACAAAAATGTGCTTTTTGTATTAAAAACAACATAAAACAGTAAAAAAATGACAGGGAAACTTTCGTATTATTTTCGTTTTACATCAATGAAACAATATCAATTTAAAGAAAGATTGAAACTTTCATAATATGAACTCTATATTTCGTAATAATACATTCATGAACGAAATTCCTTCACTATAGGAAATGATTTCAAACAATTTTTGTGTCAATAGATAACTAAAAGCTTGTTTCTCATAAGCCCCAAAGCAATTTAAAATTTCAATGTATCGATTGAAAAAAATTTGAGAAATTTTCTAAACTTTCATGTAATTAAACCCAAAATTTTCTTAATATCAATGAAAATATGCATATGATATATGGTTTGAAAATTCCAAAAACCTCAAGGTTTTTAAGATCAATTGCAAAAAATTCCAAACGAAATTTTATCATGAACTTTAGGTTCTATGCAAATTTAGAATTATTTTTATAATTAAAAAAATTGGGTCTTATAATCATATATACATAGCTTTGATACCAAATGAAGAAGATGATTTTCAACCCATTAGATATGTGAAAAACTGTTGTTTAGTAATTTTGAATGTTTGTTAAAAATTATATTAATGTTTGGGGCACGATATACTTACCACCAAAAAGTTTTACCACCTTTATAAACAACTTAATCACCATTGATTTCCTTCAATCTAACAGTTATAATTTATTGGGAATTAATAAATACGACCTAATAATTTCCAATAAATTATAACCGTTAGATTGACGAAAATCAATGGTGATTAAGGTAGTTGTAAAAGTTGCAAACTTTTTTTGTGGTAAGTATATCCTTCCCCATTATGTTTTACTGATTGAGAAAATTATATTTGGTTTTATTTTTTTATTAATTTCATTGTATTTCTTTGTTATTTTTTTATGGAAAATTATATTTACAACCTATTTTTGTCTGCAACCTTTTACAACCATATCTTAACTGTTGATTTTCGTCAATCAATGGTTATTATTTTCGCAAATCAAACTTATTAATTAATATTTAATTTGCAATGAATGATAACTGTTGATTGACAAAAATCAACGAGGTTAAAATATGGTAGTAAAATATTGTAAACAAAAATAGGTGATAAATATAAGTTTTCTTTTTGTACTGACTCTTGTAATTTTGAATGTTTGTTAAAAATTCATATGATTTTTTAAAATCTTATAAATTCATATTGTCCTTTCAAATCTTATGAATTATATTAAAATTCTTTAAAATTCAATCTTATGAAATCTTGATTGTAAAAAAAGTCTTTTAAAATTTTTTATAAAGTCTCTCCAATTCTAAAATGTCATTTAAAATCTGTACAAATTTTTTTTTTTTTAAATCCTAATCCAATATACTTAGTTGCTATTGTTAAAAATAATAACGGAAAAAGGGATTGAGGTAACTCAACCGAGTCATGGACTCGTTAGCTTTTAATTAGGTCAAGGTGGGGGTTTTTTAAAGGTTTAAAAATCCTTGTTTGACTCAAAAGCAGAGAAGGGTGGAGAAGAAGGTGAAGAAGAAGTAGATCTGAGTAACCAAGCAAAATCCCTCCAAAGTTTTCAACTTTCAATCAAAGGGTCCTCAAAAATGCTTTGAAAATTCGTCTTTTCTGGTTCCCCAAACACTCACTGAATGGCACGCCCTTGTTTCCACAAGCTTATTCTGCCTTCCACTCTTCAATCCAGGCAACTGGTACTTAAATTTCTCTTTCCTTTTTCACCCATTGAATTTCTTTCTTTCTTTTTGTTTGGAATTGGTTATGATCTTGATTTTTGGATTGGATTTTATTGGGTTTGTGAAGGTGGCAGTGAAATGCTTTCTGGGTCTTTTCCACTTCTTCCCCACCACCTTTACTTACAAACCCTGATACCCCTTTTCACCACGTTTGGATTATTTTATTTTTTTCAACCCTCTGATTCTGAACACCAATTTTTGGGTTGGATGGGGTAAGTGGGGTGTTCTTGGATGTTCTCTTGAGATTGTTGATAAAGGACAATATCCTTTGAATGTCAAGGTTTTATGGTTTCTTCAAAAGAGGTACCATGGTGGCTGAACTGAATATCAGTCTTAGAATTAAAGTGGGTTGGTTTGTTCATGTCTTTCTTTTAACAGTGTGCATACATTATATATAAGCGTTGCAGTTTTCTTTGGCTCCAACTTCCTAATTGAACAATCTCACCTAAAGTTGCTTTGTTAGTTGTTTGGTTGAAATTAGAGTCTGTTGGAGGAGAAATTCTTAACCTACTCTCAGAGTAATACTCAAATCAGAACATAACATGTGGCAAAGAAATTGAATATGTGCTGTCAGATTGTTTTCATGATAAAATTTATGCTCTTGAGTGTATTGCTCTCTGGAATTTGGAGAACTAGTTGGCTATTTACATCTATATAGCTGTTTCATACTTGAGTTCTTTAGGGGAAGAAATGAGGTTTAACATGAAGGAAATTTTGAGAGGTCATATATTTCATACGTATAACTAAGTTGGTTCGTTGCTTTAGAGTTCTAATTTCTTAATGGACACTAGAAATTTTCCTCGTCACTTGATCTAGGAGAAAGGAAAGAAATATATGGTGAGGTGAAAAGATTTTTTTTTTCCCCATATCCACTCAAATTGGTTTTAATACTATACCTATGCAATTGTGTTTTGAAGATATTTTTAAGTATTTGCAAGGCACAGGAGAAGGGAGGGAGGAACCACTTTTAAGTGAACCTAAGATATTTGTTTGCGGCAATTATATTAGAAGTTTCACTGGTGTAGTTTCAGATTCTTGCATGACATGCCTTTTATTCTCAAGGGAGGGAGGGAGGAACCGCCATTCTTCATGATGGTGGGGGCAGTGGGGTATTTTCAAGTGACGGAATTGCATGACATGCCTTTTATTCTCGTCATCATTAAATTTTTAGTTCTTATAGTTAATAACATTATCATAAAATTGGTGGAATCTCCATCTTCAGTCTTTTATTGCAAGAATGTACTAATATTTGTAACCTAATGTATTTTGAATTGCAGAGGATTCCAGATTATTTTATGAGGAAATATGGGGGTGAACTTTCTACGATTACTACCCTCACTGTTCCTGATGGTAGTGTCTGGCGTGTAGGATTAAAAAAGGTAGACAACAGATTTTGCTTCCTTGATGGGTGGCAAGAATTTATTCAACGCTACTCCGTAGGCGTTGGATACTTGTTGGTATTCATGTATGAAGGAAATTCATCTTTCATTGTTCATATTTTTAATTTGAGTACTTCCGAGATAAATTATCAAACATCCATGAGAAGCCGTAATGAAGGGCATTACTTTGCAAATTATCATCATATTTTTGACGAAATGGAAGATGTAGACTCCTTTGAATTCTTGGATTCGTCATCTTCGCGCCTTACTTCTGGTGGATTGCAAAACAAGGCTTTTGCTGGATCTGTAGATCAACTGACCCCTGGGAAGAGTCATACTCCATCATTGCAGAATTTGTTTAATGGTGGGTCTAAACTCAATCGCGTAAACTGGGGAGATAGTGCAAGTGCTTTTTCTTCAAAGGGTGCCAATTCCCAAGACATTCAATCAACCAGAGACATAGGTGTTCAGTTTAATGCTGTTGAGTTTAAAAGGTCTACTGAAGAATTGAAATTGCGTTATTCTAATGAGGAAGGGGTTAATAAAACTGTAAGAAGGAAGCGAAAATCAGATCCTGGTAAGCTCTTTTAAATCTTAACCCGGTTTTCTTTCTATGATCTGGTTATCTAAACAATGAATTTTCTCATCAATACATTTTATGGAACTCTAGATGGCGAGGAACCCTCTGCAGAACATGAGGAGGAAGCAGAAATGCGCTATAGATTTTATGAAAGTGCATCTGCAAGAAAAAGAACCGTGACAGCGGAAGAAAGAGAAAGGGCAATTAATGCAGCAAAAGCATTTGAACCACCCAATCCATTTTGTCGAGTTGTCCTTCGACCCTCCTATTTATATAGGGGATGCATAATGGTGACATGTTGAATTCAAATCGATGTTTATCTTTATTCTTAAAAGGGCAAGTCTGGAGCAGTGGCAAAGTTGCTCCTTTGTAACTAAAAGATCACAAGTTCAAATCCGGGAAACAGTCTTTTTGCAAATATGCAAGGATAAGACTGCATACAGGGATTGCTCTTATCCCTATCCTCATTACTTGAGGCTTTATAGGGAGTGATGGTTTATCTTTATTCTTCTTCGATGTGTCATCTTACATATTGAACTTGTGTTTCTGTTTTCCAGTATTTGCCATCCTGCTTTGCAGAAAAGAATTTGAATGGGGTTTCGGGGTTCATTAAACTTCAAATCTCTGACGGGAGACAGTGGTCGGTTCGCTGCCTTTATAAAGGAGGTCGAGCAAAGTTAAGCCAGGGATGGTTTGAATTTACACTGGAGAACAATTTGGGGGAAGGTGATGTTTGTGTGTTTGAGCTACTTAGAATGAAGGATGTAGTGTTGCATGTTACAGTATTTCGTGTAACTGAGGATACAGGGTTGTTGAACCCTCCTATGCAGCAGAGCCAAAATGTGAGCCATTCTAAACTGCTGAATCCTCACTTGCAGCATCGTGTCAGTACAACCAAATCGGTTAGAATTTGATAGCCCAAACTGTGTCTAGTAGCTCTTGCTTTCTGGGTGATATGTTATTCATCTATTTTCTTTATTTGGAACTTTGATGCTTTCCATGTCCATAAACATTTGAACTTAGTTATAGTAGTTTTGATACAGATGTTTTTTTTGTTTTTTGACTTGGGTTGTAAATAGATTGTTCAATCTAGTTAATCAGAAACTGAATCGAAATGCATGTGCTATTGCTGTTTATGTTTATATTGGGTTCAACTTTTTGATTATTGAAGTTACATTTGTTTGTAGCTTCCCTACATGAATGTCACGACTCATCTATTGTGTGCTTCTAGGGTGGCAGTTAAGTTTGACAATAAGAAATCAACCGATCCATGACATGTATTTGTTGAATTGTCAAAAACTCGAACTCAAACATGATTTGATGCATGTCGCAAGTTAACATGACACAAAAAAAATTAGGAATTTATTTTTTAAAAGATTAAATTAAAAACATCATAAAAATTTGGGTTTTTTTAAGTTTTGTTTTCAACACACACAATAAAAGGGAGAGAGAAAGTGGAATGATGAAAGAGAAAGAAAAACATGTGGATTCCACCTCTTTAATGTGTGTGTAGGAAAGTGAAGTTGTGTTATGTTACATGATAAACATAAAACTCTAAAAAATTTAAATGGACTATCACTTAAAATGAAAAAAGAACATTTACCAAAGTTATCAAAATTTCAAATAACAATATAAATTGTCAACAACATTATAATAATTCAAATGGGAATATTATAAATATCATAAAACTTATGGTTGAGTACAAAGTACAAATTCATCAAAATAAAATAATATAGTAAAGATGTTAATTGATCTCAAATTTCATTAAACAAGTGCACTAGTTTATGAACCTCGTTCATTTCTTGATTAGAGTTCATTATCTACTATAAAATAAGTATTAAAAATAAAGATTATGGGTTTGTCAAGCTCTGAATTATAAGTTCTAGACACGTAAATCATCGCATGCAAATTAAGAAGGAAGGTAAAGCCTTAACTGGTTAAAATTTCCATTGTGCAATACAGGCAAGAGAGAGGAAGGTAAAATCTTAACTGGTTAAAACTTCGATTATGTAGGAAAAGAGGAAGGTAAAATCTTAACTGGTTAAAACTTCCAATGTGCAGAATAAAAAGGAAGGTAAAGCTTTAACTGGTTAAAACTTCCAATGCGCAAAATAAAGAGGAAGGTAAAACCTTAACTGGTTAAAACTTTTATTATGCAGGAAAAGAGGAAGGTAAAACCTTAACTAATTAAAACTTTCAATGTGCAAAATAAAAAGAAAGGTAAAGCCTTAACTGGTTAAAATTTCCAATGCGCGGAATAAAAAAGAAGGTAAAACCTTAACTAGTTAAAACTTTCATTATGCAAGGAAAGAGGAAGGTAAAGCCTTAACTGGTTAAAACTTCCATTGCGCAGAATAAAAAGTAAGGTAAAACCTTAAGTGACTAAAACTTCCAATGCGCAGAATAAAAAGGAAGGTAAAATCGTAACTGGTTAAAACTTTCATTATACAAAAAAGAGGAAGGTAAAATCTTAACTGGTTAAAACTTCCGTTATGCAAACAAGGAAGGAAAAAGCCTACGATTTCCATCACGCAAAATATGGAGAAGAATTAAAGACTTGGTGCAAAACATGAAGAAACAACAAGGATTGAAGACAATTACAAATATCAGAAGATGCAAATTATCCAGCAAAAAGTTAACAAAAATAGTTATGATTTACACGGAACATACCATGTTTACAAAACGCTCTTGCAAATTGTTTTGGTGATTCCACCATTAATACAACACAGAAAGAAAAGAAGAAGATGATCCTAAATCGTTTGAATTGACATGTCACGAGGCCCATCCGCTGCATCAGTCTGGATATCCGTTACATTTTCTGGAACAACTGGTGGAGTTGGTTTCTCAGTATCCATTGTGCTCACTAGTTCCACCAACTCTTCTTCCCGATTCTCATTCATCTTCATCAATTGACCATTCTTCACGAAATGAAGATAATGCACGTTCTCTAGCTTCTCAGTAGGATTGAAAAGGAGTACATGCTCGATGATACTTTCATAAGTACCAACAACCTCATTTTCAAAGAGTTCATGGTATCTCGCCACTTCAGAACTCAGATTAGTCTTTTCTTCTTCCAAGGAACCAATGTTTGTCACTAAATCCTTCACTAGGTTTGAAATGCCTATTTTTTGCATTTTTAGCGTGGCATTGTTGGCCTTCAACTCTTTCAGTTCATTAGATATATTGTTTTTTTCATCTTCAGCCACCTTCTTGGCTTGTTCGAATTCAGAAATCATGTTGGTCTTTTCATCTCGCAGAGTCATAATGCGCGATTTAAGGAAGGAAACGTACCTGTCAAAAAAGAGGAGGGGGTTAGCAGATACGCTTTCTTAAGAAAGAAATCTTACGCAAATCAAGTGAGATAATATAAATACCTGCTAGCGACATCAAACACTGGTTCGCTATGTTCAGTTTCGCCACTTCCCTATCCTATTCACCCTCTTCAGCATTCTCAATCAAGGGACCAATTTCTTTCCCTTTGGCATATAGACATTCCTTAGTGCCCCAGTCACCTCCCTAATATGTTGAATCTTGACAGGAAAAGATGGACTCTTCGACTTTTCTTTTCTTACCCCTTGTTATTTGGGCTACCTCTTTTTTTTTTCTTTTCCTTAGGAGAAGTAGATATCGATTTTACAGTTTGAGGACCAGGTGAAGTAAGGTGTGTTGTGCCATGGCTTGATTGTACTCCTGAGGGAGAAGCGCATGTGTCTGTTGTAGGCAGATTGGCACTAGTAGGGCTTGAGCCACCCTTTTCTCTCCTTGCAGCCAGAGCCTCTAGCTGTTTTAGCTGGAAGACATTGTGCTATCTGGCACATAACAAAAGCATATATTAGATCAACAGTCAAAAGTGCATACAGATAAAATACCTAAGTATGCAATAAATCAATGGAGCATTTACCCAAGAAGACTTTAACATCTTCTTCTGTGTACTCATTCAGAATGGTAAAGGCACTCAATAATCCTGTATCTGATGCCTCTCATGCAATATTACGCAAAGTGTTGATTGTCTTCCGTTCATAATCGTTTAAATCCGAAAAAGAAATATTCAGCTTATGCTCTTCCGAGGGATATCTGGTCCAATACAGGGGAAATAGAGGAGAATTGTCCTCCTCACTTAGGAAAAATGGATGACAATCTCTCGCAGGATAAATCTCGAAGAAATCTATGGTCCAGTTGTGCACCCTCCTTGGATACACTTCACAAAACTTATAATTTGCATTTCCTCTAAAAGATACCCAACTTTTGCGTGAACCAAACACACTAAACAAACACAAGAAGGATTCTGGCGACTGGACCAAGTTGTAAGCCTTACAGACCATCTCATAAACTCTGATAAATCCCCAAGCATTGGGATGAAGTTGAGATGGTGCCACTTGAATATGCTCAAGTAATTTAATTACGAAGGGAGAAAAAGGAAGGCACGCTTCGAGGGTTAAGAAATCGTAGTTGTACATCATAAGGAAGTGTTTTGATGAATCGCTGATAAACCCTTGGTTTACCATGTTTTTATGCTAAATTCTACAAGAATTATATGGTAGATTGCATGGAATTCAAGGTGTTATATGATAAAACCATAAAGATTTGAAAATTTAGCTAATGTTTTCATATCTTGCTTATTCTGAAGGTAAATCCACAAGATTTGATGCTAAGAAGTGATAAAGGAATCATAACAAAGATTTGAAGCCCAATATGCAGGATCTTAAATAAAAACAGAAACAAATCAATATTTAATTGGGAGTTGATAGAGATTCATGGGGAGATTTGATGAAGAATTAAAAGATATGGCTTCAAAGGTTATAAATGGGGAGCTCAAGGTCAACCAATTCACAAGTCCAGAGAATTACATAGAGACATGAAGGAGGAATCCTGTTGCGGAGCGCTGGAACACTGAGGAAACAAGTCAACATCACACCAATGGAGGCTTGGGGTTCTCTTTTCTTTACTATTATTTTTGAATTCAGTATGCTAGGCTAGACTTTTATGTAGTTAGGGGTAGATGGAACCCAATTGAATCTTTATGTTTATGAATTAAATTGTCTCTGAATTCTTTTCTTTTTATAATTGAATAAATTTATCTGTTTTTAATGTTTTCTATGAGTTTGCTCCTTATAGAATGATTTTGGGGAATTGTATGACAATAGGGATGTTGGTGCATGAACCCTGATTGGATAAATTTATCACAATCCTTGTGATCTAGGGATAGACATAGAGTAATTGTGCAATCTTGGAATTCTTGATCTTAATGCATGTTTTCTTGGGGAATAACCGGGGAACTAGGGTTCTTCTAAGATCACATAGATTTAGGGTAACAAGGAATTGAGTCCTGATTAACTTAGAAATAGTTGATTGGCAATATATTAAGAACATATTTTTGACAGTTTAATTCATAACATATTGAGGAGATTGAGGGAAGTCGAAACCTTAACTACGCTTGCTTTACATTCTTAATCAATCATCATCTTTCAATTATCTTTTTAATTCTGAATTTTCTTAGTTGAATGTTATTACTTGTTTTAATTTTAAGTTCTTCAGTTACAATTCTCTAAAATCTTACTTTTGATTGTCCAACTAAGACGCGATTAGCGAACTAGTGCTTGAAAATCCGATCCTCGTGGGAACGATCTCGTACTCCGGTACACTTTATTACTTTACGACCGGTGCACTTGCCGAGTCGCAACAAGTTTTTGGCATCGTTGCCGGGGATCAGATCCTTCAACATTAGAAATAACTAATTACCTTATAGATTGGACGTTTTAATTTTCTGTACTTTAAACATATTGCAAAAACATTTTCTGCATATTTTTTTTAATTTTTTTTAAAATTTCGTATATTTTATTTTTTCATTTTTTTGATTTCGTTTAATTCAGTATTTATAATTCTTTTTATTTTTTAAATTTTATTTTTTAAATTTATTTTTTAAAAAAATTTTAATTATTTATTAATTATTTATGTTTTTCAATTTTTTATTTTTTAGTTTTAAATTTTAATTTTTTTCTTTTTTCTGCATAATTCCGCATTTTTTGCATTATAACTACAGTCTATCATCACCACGCCACCGCTACCATCACCACCACACCAACCACCACTATCATTGCTGCAGCCACCACCGCCGCCGCCACCAACCACCACCATCGTCACAGCCACTACCGTCACCACCACCACCATCGCCACCATTACACTACCCCGCCACTACCACCACCGCCACCATCATCACCACCACCACTGTCACCTACCGCCACCACCGCAGCCACTGCCACCACCACCACCATCTCCATGATGCCATCACAACCACCACCTCCATGATGCCATCACAACCACCACTATCATGCCACCGCCACCATTGTCGTCGCCACCAATGCCACCAACCACCATCCCCATCACCATTGTCGCAGCCACTACAGTCACCTCCACCACCACTACCACCACCACAACGCCACTGCTACCATCACCAGCACACCAACCACCACTATCATTGTTGTAGCCACCACCGCCGCTGCCGCCGCCACCAACCACCACTACCGTCACCACCATCATCATCGCCACCATTACACCACCCCCGCCACTACTACCGCCACCACCACCATTGTCAACTACCACCACCTTCACCGCTGCAGGCACTGCCACTACCACCACCATCTCCATGATGCCATCACAACCACCACCACCATGCCACTGCTACCATTGTCGCCGCCACCAATGCCACCAACCACCATCCCCACCACTACCGCCGCCGCCGCCACCATTACCAACGCCATGGCCACAGCCACTGCCGTCACAACCACCACCACCACTATCATCACCACGTCACTGCCACCACCGCTGTCACCACCACCACAACAACACCATATGGAAAGGAAAGTGATGATCCAAAAAAATTTTATATTCAATAGAAATTATTTTTTATTATATTATTTATTGTGTTATCAAACGCAATTCTCATTCTCGGAATAAAAATAGAACATGTTATCAAACACATTATTTTTCTTAGAAACTGTTCCAAGGAACAGAAATAGAAAAGAATTGTTTCTTTTCAAAAACAGTGCTAGAGAATAGAATGGTTTTCATGCACACCCTTAACGTCCGTTAGACATACCCTAAGAGAAACTAAGTAACTAAGCAAGGAAAAATGGATCGCTGTGAAAAAATCTGATGAAATTCAACAGATTCGAGGAGGATTAAACAAATTTCACAAAGATGAAGAGAAGAAGAAGGTATATACCTGAGATTTATACTTTCGGTGGGAAGGTTGAAGTAGGACGTGTCACTGAAGGAAATCCAAAGTTAAGACAATGGCGAAACATACTCGGCGAAAGTAATGGGAAGAGTATTCTCGTTTGATCGAACGTTTTCCTTCCACAAAATACGAGCAGTACAAATACGAAAAGTCACCAAGGGATATTTGGGTAAAATCGTCATTTGAAATGGCAAGAAAGAGGCACGTGTGAAGAAGGTAAAAGATTAAAGTTTACGTTGACAATTAAAACCTCCACGTAATTTTGGTAGCATTCAATGTTTCTGACAGTTAAAGTCTTATCAATCGTTTATTAGCGGTAGGTTAATAATGGTATTTGCAAACAATAGCTATCATTAAACGCAGAATGTATTTAGCGCAGAAAAGGATAGAAGTATCAAACAAAGAAACGATGAAATAAAAACTTCAATATCTCGCATCTTATACTTACAAGCACAAAGTTGCGAGCTAGGGGAAAATTGATCTGGATAATTATATAGACCCACGAGGTCCAAGGCGCAAAAAAGGCCCAAGAAGCGCAATTGCCTCATAACGCGAGATGTAGGCATTACACAGATCATGCTAAGTTGGCTTATATAACTTAAAGGTTAAGGAACAACTCTGTTACAGGCTAAGACCCACCACATATAAAGACCAATGCACGTAAGACAGCTCTAGCTTGCCACCACTCTAAGAAGACAAGCAAATATATAGACTTATAGCCAGCAAGGCACCAGCCAAGACAGACAAGTCTGCAACCCATACCAACCAACAAGAAGGCATGCCGCCTACCAAAGGCGGCATAAAACTTGCTATACATATGAAGGGTACAAACCCATGTATGATGATCTGATTCCCATTAAATATAGCATAAACCTAGCATTGAAACTGACTTCAGCGTCATAATGTCTTTGCAGGTACCCCCCCATTCATTCCCAGTGCGCCAGAAGAATGCTTCAACCTTCACATACATAGTGAACGTCTCAAGCCCACGAAGTGTTGCATATAGCCCAAAGTCTTCATCTTTCAACCGTGTATGATTTAGCCTAATCCATATTGGACTGGTCTGATCATTACCAAACAGATATTGAAAATGAATTTGCATTATTCAAAACAAATTAATAACTTTTTTGCCAAAGCATGCATCAATGAAACAAAGATTACTGAAGTATATAAATTAAAGATATTTTGAATAGAATTCAAGTCACAAGTTGTAGATATGCTTTTAGATACCTGATTATTGTCATTTTTCTTGCAATATCCCCTAATTATTATAATGATTCTTGCAATATCTTTATTGAATTAGGATTTAGGAGCAAACTGTATATATGCTTTACCAAAGATTGGGCAAATTAGAAGAGGTAATTTCAACTTAACTTCTGTTATATCTCTATTGAATTAGATTTAAACTATATATAAGCCATGTTATTTTGTTTCTTGCAACACATCTAAAGAGTTAGGAAGAAGGAAAAAAAATCATGGCTAAATGGTAGAACTTAGAATATTGAAAAGGAAATTTCATGGATGTGAAGAGTTCAATGCATTACTCAATAGGTTCATTGGAGAAAAAAGAAAAAAATAATGAGATCATTCATTGGTTGTGATGAATCCTTCCATGCTATAGCCAATTCACTATAGAGGAAGATCAATTCATCTAAAATATCTTCATGGAGCTTGCGTCTTACGGCTCTGTCCAAAATTTAATTAGGAAGGGTCTCTCTTGGAGTGTGAAGAAGAGTCTACACCCGTATACTTTACAAAGGACTAAATCGCATTAATCAAGCACGAGTTATTCATTGTTATTTCAATCCAGATAACATTCTTCACCAGAGAATGATGCAAAATATCAACTGAAGATTGCTGATTCTGGATAGTCCAAGACTAAAGAAGAGACTATCAATGTTGACAATTTGAAGTTCAGGTTTCGAGGACACCATTATACATGTCACAAAAATCAACTATGGGTAAGACTGAAACATCGTTGGATATATGATCTTCCGGATGTATAGTGATTGAAATGATCACTAGGTTAATTGCATGGAGGAACCTTCCAACTACAAAGGAGATGATGTATAGGCTTGTGTTGCTTGAAGAAGCACCGGAGATACCTATTGGACTAAGTGAGGACATCAAATATTTCTTGAGCAAGTGTTTCATCAAGGACCCTAGCCATATATGGACGGCTAGCATGCTTCTCAATCATTCTTTTCTTTTTGCACTATATGATATTTTTAGAGGTTATGAAAGATTTTGTATGGTTTGTTCATCGTCATCACTTTTCTCTTATGATTATAATTGGGTAGCATTTAGGGCATAACATTCATTTGGAATAAAACTTTATCTCGGGTGTACAAGGCGCAAAAAAAGATATATGATAAGTCAACTGATTATGTAATAAATTTATCTCGGGTGTACAAGTAAGATTAAACATGTTTGATAAAGTTTTGTTGTCAAAATATTTTGTTGAAATAAATTTATCTCGAATGTACAAGTAAGATTAAACATGTTTTGTTGTACAAGTAAGATTAAAACTTTATCAAACATGTTTAATAATATTATGTTTTAATAATATTTTGTTGTCAACTGGTTATATGCGCGAAAAGCTTTATCTCGGGTGTACAAGTAAGATTAAACATGTTTTTCAAATCGCATAATCCATAACCCTTTATATACTTGAAAGAAATTTAAAAAAACTCATAGAAAAGATCATTGACATGTTTTATAACTTCAAAGCATATTTATTAAGTCAAGATCTTTCATAAAAAGTGGTTGGAAGCAAGTTAGAATACATTTGAATTTAAAATTTGCTGTATAATTTGCTTGCTATCTTTCAGACTATTTTTCATATCAAATATGATGGATTTGGATCTTGTGTTTGCATAGTAGTTGTAGATCTTTTTATCTTTTCAAAGAAACCAAGATCACATCAATCCAACAAGAATAACTTAAGCTATGCCCAAAATACGAAACAATGTTTCTATCTAGCTGCATAATTTGATTTCTATCTTCCGGATAATTTTTCATATGAAATATGATGGGTTTGGGTCTTATGTTCTTCATAAAAGTCATAGATCTTTCTTTTATCTTTCTAAAAAGACCAAGATCAAATCAATTTAATAAGAATAATATATATTATGACTAAAATATGAAACAATATTCATGTTGTCTTGATATATCCGGATATTCATATCTGGATATACCTCAACATATATTCGGATATTACCTGTCTAGAAAGCATATAATGACTATAAACGGCTAGTTTTTATTGGAAAAGTCTATAAATTCATTTAGAACGGTTCCAAACCTTAAGAGACGAGATTATATCATTATTTGAGCAATTCTACATAGATTTCATTTGAGCATTGACTTGCATAACACATATTTGATCTTGAGTTTATTTGGTCATAAATCATATTCCCATAGAGCCTCAACTTATATTATCCACATATTGAGAGTGTATATTTATTTTCAAACACTCTTTTTTGTATTCTTCAGTTAAAAGGTTGTGACACCCATTATATTTGAAGAGTAGCCAAATACCTAAGTAAATTTGGAGAGAATTGTAAGGTTTCCAAGTACCTGTAAACTTGGAGGTTATAAGGTTTCCAAGCACCCCAGAAGCTTGAAGGTTGTAGCGGTTTGTTAAGCACCCGCGAAACCTGATAGATAGTGAAAGATTTGATCAAGCGACTTCAGTCTGGACGTAGGTCACAAGTAGTGGTGACCGAACCAGGATATATTGTGTTTGTAATTATCTAAATTCTTTATTTCTAGCACTTTAATTGCTTGTTTGATATTATTTATGTACTAGAATAGATTATATCATTATGGTAGATTGTGTATTATTGATTGCTTGAATATATTTATAAGTTTATCATATATATGTCAGAGTTTCTATAAAATGTTAATTTAGAAACAAGAAGGGGGATTTTTGCGAAAATCTTGTGATGCTTAATTCATCCCCCCTCTTGAGTATGGAAGTCACATTCCTAACAACCTTGAGGCGGAAAATGGTACCCGAACAACAAAGTTATGCCTAGTGGCAATACATGTTGACATGACACAACATAGATTTGACACGAACACAAAACCTACCAACCGAACACGACACATATACATTCATGTGTAAAAAACTTAAACTCGGACACAACCCGCTCCAATATAGGAATTTATTTAAAAAAAAAAAAACAACATAAAAATCTGGAATGTACAAAAAAAAACAAATAATTCCTATGCATCTAAAGTGTAAAATGGACAAGCACTTAAAATGAAAAAACAACAATCACCGAAGTCACCAAATTCCGACTAAGTTATCATAAGTTATCGATAACCTCATAAATAATCCAACTTAGAATATTACAAATATCATCAACCTCATGGCTAGTTCAAAGTACAAACTCATCAAAATAAAATTATACAATGGAGATTCTAAATTGATCATAAATTATATTAAACAACTACACTAGTTTATGAACCAGGTCCATTTCTTGATTTCTCCACCACACAATCCTCCATTATGTCTTCAGCCAAATCATCCACATGTATAGTTTAGCTATCTACTATAAAACAAGTATTAAAAATAGTTAGAGGAGAAAATTCTATAGCCAAAAGATCATCCACAACCATGAAGAAGACAAAAACAATACCAATGACTCCATACAACCACTGATCTTTAGTGCAAATTAAATCCTCCACTACATCATGTGTGAGAGAACTTCTATACTGGTCAAGAACTCTTCCTCCAACTCTAAAAGCACTTTAGAAGCAACACTAGAGATAAGATGCTAAAGATATCTATGGCTATTGTGAAACTTATGGAATACCTAAATTTGTTACCCTTCCAATATGCCAATTTTACCTTTGCATCTAGGGGTGTCAATATAGGTTATGACACGTGGGTCGACCCGCGACACAACACGAAAATTCGTGTCGTGTTTGTGTTGAGGTATTCGTGTTCGTGTCGACCCATATTTTTTTTAATTATTTTTTTAATTATTTTTTTTTATTTTGAACCATTTTTTTAATTTTGTTGTCAATTACCGTTTTGATCCCTATTTTGCGTGCTATTCGTGTAAAACTTTGCAAAACTCTGTATAATATAAGCATATATAAATTACTTGGTAACATAGAATGACTTCCATAAAGGTCTATGTAAGAACAAAATAAAGAGTAACCACAAAACTCTCTGCCTAAGACCTGTAAGGTAGGAGAATTAATATAATGGAATGGTCACCAGGCACCACCAAATCTATTTCACCGTTAAGAACATATTTTTGGAGAAAGTGTGTATCATTTTAAGGACATAAAGTTGTGTTATTTTAAGTGAAAGAAAGAGATAAATCATGGGAGAGAGAAAAGTTGTAAAGGTGTAGGTTCCACCTCTTTGTGGGAGTGAAAGGATATAAGGTGTGTCATTTAAAATGATACACTTTTTTCCAATTATTTTTTAGATTAATTACAATTCAGTTTTACATAATTTCCAAAATCAAAGTTTAACCTCCTTGTGTATTCTGCAACTAGTTGAGAAGGAGAAGAATACCAGTTTCTTTGGTGAATCATATTCCTCAAAAAATCCTAGCCCTAGGATCTTTTTTCTTATTGTCAAGTCGTTCTTTTCCCTTCAAGACCGGACTTCTCCTTCGCGGGCTATTTCTCTTACCCTCTTCGGGTTGTGCATTTGCAATCTCCATCTATTCGAGTTCAAGGTATTTCTTCGAACGGGTTCTGAACTCCTCCAATGTCTTCACTGGGTCTTTATAGACTGACTTGGCAAACCTGGATGCACCGTCCAAGCCGGACACAATGAGATGCACGTGGACGTTTTCTTGCAATCCCGGTACCTGCAATGCGACATCCTTGAATCGATTGAGATATCCTTGAAGGGTTTCTCCAGGTTGTTGGCGTATCTTCCCAAGTGAGAACTCGGACTTCAGATGTTTTTTTCTTGTCGCAAAGTTTAAGAGGAACTTCTCTCTGAATTCCTCAAAAGACCCAATGGAGTTGGTAGGTAAGGTAGAGAACCATGCCTGCGCAGCCCCAGTCAGGGTTATGGCAAATATCCGAGATATGAGAGGCTCGTCTATGCCTCGGATGTACATGTCCGTATCGAAAACGTCAATGTGGACCTGTGGGTCTTGACTCCCATCATACTTCGGCAGTCGTGCCGAATCGAAATCCTCAGAGAAAGGTGCGTTCAAAATCTCCCTAATAAACAGGTTGTTGTTATACTGCCCCCTGCTATATTTCCTTTTGTATCTGCCGGGTTCCACTCGTCCTCGGATGTTTTGAGCATTCTAGTCAGGATGAGTCCTAACCCGGTCCTCCTGGCCGTTAGCTCGTGCCTAATGGTTTTGAGCATTCTGGCCATCAGTAGCCTGGTTTCCCTGGTTCGGGTTCGCTGCGTTCACGGGGTTGGGCCTTTCATGACTTTCTACATGGGGAACCCGGTTTGGTAGAACTAGGTTCCGAGCTCCTTCTCAGCAATTGGCTGGTTGGCCTCCAACTTCTGTTGCTCCTGGTCCAGTCAGCTGTGGTAAGCGCTGCTCCAGGTCTCGCATTCTCCTGTTATTTTCATCCCGTATTGCCCGAAAATCCTGCTGTCGTTGCAGGTTATTACGACTTTCCAATTCTGCGATTCGTTCCATGATCGCAGCGAATGCATTATTAGCCAACCGAGTATCCGAATCGACCGATTGAGCAATACGCGCAGCAAGATCCCCTGGATGCTGGGAAGGATTATTTCATATTGGAGCCATGTTCGCCTCTGCCCCTCTATCTCGACGCGCTGGAGTAGACGCGGTGTCTGAGAGATCGTCCTCGACCTTGACATGGTCATAATCCAAGTTGTTTTCGATCTGGTTCTAAGGCTGATTTACCTCCTCCAGGACTGGATCCAGCGGTTGGTTCTGGTTTTGGGGTAGTTGCTGGCTACTGCTATTTGTCTTGATTGCCATCCTTTGTCAGA
Organism: Gastrolobium bilobum; assembly: GCF_033153095.1. Taxonomy (NCBI): domain Eukaryota; kingdom Viridiplantae; phylum Streptophyta; class Magnoliopsida; order Fabales; family Fabaceae; genus Gastrolobium; species Gastrolobium bilobum. The sequence goes on from NW_026898686.1 coordinate 559,476, forward strand.
TTGATGGGAACTCAAACTCCAAGACGAAGTTTCCCACAGACGACGCCAATGTTCTGTCCTTAAGACAGAGATGTCCAGCCCAGTAGGCTGGTATGTCGATCTTGGATCTAGTGCCCTCTCCAAGGTATCTATGAATGAGATACCCTTGAGTCAAGCAGATCACTATACACAGAATATTGTAATGGCGTTAGCCAATGATGTGTGTGTGTGCGCACAGTGACAACATAACAGTAAGAAAGAGAGTGTATCGTACCTTTAGTGTTTACCTTGTATTTATAGAGGTTACATGTGGGTAATGTGGATGGGCCTTTGGTACCTCTGATGAGGGCCTATGCCTGTTTGCTATATTGTCATATTAGGATTAGTATCCTTGATGAATATTTATCCTTTGTTAATATCAATTCATATCTTAGATTGCCTCTGGTTGGACTTACCACTTTAATGGGCCCATAACAAACACCAAAAAAGGAATTCATTTCATCAATTTTTATATCAATTTTTCGAGTATATTTTTAATCTACGAGAATACTAGTTCCCTTGTGAAAAAGGAAAAAAATTAAAGTAGGGGTGAAAATAATTATAAAAATAATGTAAATAAATTACTTTTTTACCATATTTAATAAATAATGTGCGACTCTTCGGTGGTACTCGCTTAGCACCAAAAACATTTTCCAGTTTCACTTCTTATCACACCATATTGTTCATGTGCTTTTCAGCTTTGGTATCTCTTATTGTCTTGACAATATGCCTTTTTGCTTTTATAGATGTTCCTTTTTCCTAGATTTTGTGCTTTTTAGTGATGGAATTTTCACTTGTGCAATCAATATTTGCTATTGCGGGAAATTTCAAGTGGCAAATGATATACTTTAACCTCGTTTTTCGGGAAAAAATTACCCTTTGTTTATGTTGCAAGATGTCGTGTTCCGAAGGCACCACAAACAGATGCAAAATTTGTAAGAAATTTGGAATAATATGAAGTAGCGAAGACACCTCTGATTCATGTCCCAAAGTAATTATTGTAAAACTAGTTAAGTAAAAATACGGGTGGGAAAATAAAACAAACCCGAAATCAAATCGAAGCAAATCATTTGAAATTAATTTATAAATAATATAAATTGTTTGTTTAATCACTAACAATTGATTAATCATTTTGAAATTGCTTTATCACTATAAAAGTTCTTTAGTTATCAATACTAAAAACAATTTAGTTAATTATATTTAACCAATTAATGAACTACAAAAATCAAAATGTCCTTCTAAAAATTAATTTGGAGACCTAATTGAATAGGCTAGCTATGAATCACAAAAATTAAAAATCAATATTTCACTCTCGCATTTTTTAGTCATACTTTAAACTTTAAAGATAGAATTAGAGTTTTGAATTGACTTGCTTAATGATTCGGGTGAATACTTGTGTATTTCTCATTAGTGAACTCTAAAAAAATTTATCATTTTTACAATCAATTGAAACATTATTGATTTTCGTCAATTTAATAATTATAATTTATTAAGAATTAATAACATTTATTGTGTCACACTTATTAATTAATTATTAATTTTCAATAAATTATAATCGTTAGATTAACGAAAATCAACTGTGATTAAATTGATTATAAGAATGGTAAAAAAAATTGTGATAAGTATATTCTGCCCCAATTTTTAAAGTATAAAAGGTTTTAAAGTACTTTTGGGGTTTTATTATTAGGGGCAAGATATAGTTATCATAAAAAAAGTTTACTATTCTTACAACTAATTTAATCACCGTTGATTTTTCGTCAATCTAACGATTATAATTTATTGAAAATTAATAATTAATTAATAAGTGTGACATAATAAATATTATTAATTTTCAATAAATTATAACCGTTAGATTGAAAAAAGTCAATAATAATTCAATTGATGGTAAAAGTGATAAATTTTTTTGATGATAAGGATGCATTACCTTAAAAATTAGTTATCAAAAGTCCACCCCAATCTGTTTTTATACTTTAAAAATTAGAGTCAATGGCAATTTTTCTAATAAGAATTAACACACTCTGAATCCCCATTCATTATGACATTTCAATCGGAACTTATTTTCTATATTTTCCATTTTTATTTTTTTATGCAGTTTTTTTTTCAAAAATAAAAATAAAAATACTTTTTGCATGAACTTTGAGAAGAGAACATTACACAAGGTAACAAATTGGACCCAAATTTATTTGGGCAAGGCCCAAAACAAACAAATAAAAAACATGGGACACAATGAATACAGCGTCACACAAGGTATAACAATAATTTTCGCCCTTCACCCGAACAATACTCACAATTAAATAAGATATTTGCTTTAATTCACTCACAATCACAATTTATTTTGTTCTTAGCTTAAAAAAAAAAATGTAATGATATGGTACTCTGATGATACTATATGTAGGGTTGGAAAATCAGCCAAATAAAAAAGTTGAGAAAAGAAAATCCAAGTAATTTGGTCACTGATTTTCTCATGCAATTAGCCACATGTTCAACTCTTAAAACTCTAATTATTAAAACAATTTGATGTTAGACAAACAAGTATTTTAAGGAGATCTAGGGGATAAAATAAAATTAATTGAATGAGTGAATGAAGATGGTTCAAATGAGTGAACTTTAACTAGAAAGATGAGGGGGCTTCCAATTATTTTCTTGGCTAGCATCTAAGTAAAGTTGTGCGCCACATAATCAACAAGCTATCATATTTTTCTTGTCAACCATCCATTATCATTGCTACCTTATCCTTTTGTTTCTCTTGATCCAAATACAAAGTCACTTCCCACCTGTAACCTCAGTACTTCAAGAACCACATCAGAGGATATAGAAAAAGGTTTACTCATAACACTTAACACCAATATTATTTCACTTGCATAACTTTTCCTTGTTTATTCAAGCAATCTTCTGTAGCATCAAGTGTGTCTAATTCTTCATTTTTTTTTTTCTATTATATCTTCTCATTTCAGAAAATAATGGCCACAGCCCCAGCAACAACTCCATCTACAATCACTGTTGTGGGAAGCTCCAATGTTGGCAGCTCAAGGAGTAGGAAGAGTAATGTGCACTTTATTAGAGGGCTTAATTCTTTTGGTGGGTTGAAGGCTCAGAACAATGTGACATCATTAGGTATTCCTGTGTGCACTGAACAATCATTTGCAAAGGTTGTGAGTTCCTTGAAATATCCATCAAAGGGTAAGGGAAGAGGTGGAGGGGCTGCATCTTCAACATGCAATGCTGCAGGTGAGATTTTCCAGATTGCAGCCATCATGAATGGACTTGTTCTTGTTGGGGTTGCAGTAGGATTTGTTCTTCTTCGAGTTGAAGCAACTGCGGAAGAAGCTGAGTGAGAATTTCACAAACTTCGTCAGTTGATTCATATATCTATATATATCCTTGTCAGAAAACAAGTTGTATCTTTCTTTAATTCTTGATATGATGTGGAACTAAATTTTTTTTGGGTATGTGAATGCTACCATATGAAATTTTATTTGAAGAGAAAGAATTGTACATAATGATGTCTTACTTTTGATTTAAAAAATCGGTGGGATCTATGTTTAATGCGGACCTGGTATGGAAGAAAGAACATAATAGTATAATACCCTTTTGGAAGATTTGAGGATTAGCCTATTCAGAGTTTGCTAAAGGCATGGATCCTAGATAAGAAATTTACTTCAATTGGCTTTGTAATTATTATGAAACAGCTAAGATTTTTGCATCTATGTTACAATACTGAAAACTGAAAAGTAATTTGCTTACAAGAGATCAGAAGCAGAAACAATGCATATGTTTCCATTTCTTAAAAGGGGCAAAGGGCAAACCACAGTGGCCCCCCAACTTGAGAGGGTAGGGGTGAGGATCAATTGTATGGTGCCTTACCCTTACATTTTGCAAAGTAACCTTACCGCTGTTCCGAGGCTCGCCCTCTAATGTTTCCATTTCTTATGATTGAAAAAGAGTCTTGATATCAGTATGAATACCCTCTGATTGAAATAGGTCAGTTTAAGGGAATTCCTAAAGTAATCAATGAGATCTTTGTACTAGTATGCTTCTTGCAATATTGAAAGAAATTACCACAGAAGACCAGTAGCTTGAACTTGATACTTACTAACGGTACCAGCAATATATAGCTGATAGTTTTGCTGAAGATATTGTCACAAGTTACAAAATCCAATTACAGTTGGATAAGGCATCTTTGTCAACCTGGGCTAGTATAAACTACTTTATAATCTATAGGATATTGCATTGCATTGCACCATTTCAATTCTCTTTTATACCCATTAGACCTTAAAAATGCATACACACCCTGCCTGTTTAACTGAGTGGTAGACTACTAGACTGTGAATTAGGTTGCTTGAAACCTTCATTGATCATTCACTCAACCGGTTTATAATGGTACATTTTCTAGCCGTTTTGAGGCAAACCAATCCTGCAAATATCAAAATTGGAGAAAAGATCCAACTAAATTGTAAATTGGCCAATTCCCTTGCCCTAAAAGCAGCCTTGTAAGAGCCACAAGTAAATGCTCCAGGCATGTCATTATCACTGGCCTTGGCCATATTCATAATACATCCTTTAGGGACAAATACAGGAATCCATAGCACAAACTCCATGTTTATAAACCAACATCCTTGAAAAAGAGAATTGAAATAAGCTAATGGCCTTCATGTCCAAAGTGGTCAGTGGTGTGAAAATGGAGTAGGAAAAACTCTTGAACATACACTGACAGACCCAGATAAGAGGTAAGGTAAATCAGTCAACTCAATTCAGAGTGTGGAACCAGAAAACAAAGCAATGTGAAGGAACATAGTTGCATGTTCAAAGTTGTCAAACTTATAAGCATCATGAAATTTAAGAAAGTCTAGTATTTGCATGAAAATTGCAAGGATGGAAAAAGATAGAATGGAATGGAGCTTAAAGAGTTTAAGTCTAGACCGAGAGCTAATAAATTTGAACCAGAAGGGTGGATGTATCAATCCATGTGCTATGGGTCCTACAAATTTGTCCATGGTAACCTTTTTCTGTTCAGGAGTCAGGCATTGTTGCACAACCTTTCTTCATCTTAAATATATGAAGCCATTGCAAACATGCTGCTTTCAGGATATAGAGCAAGAAGCTAATTATAGTGCTTGTATGATTACCCCAAACATTTGGCTTTTATAGCACTGTGCATATGTTTCCACAAACAAAAAAAGAAAACCTAATCAGAAACATCCTGATAAAAGATTAAAATGTTGGAGAGGTCAATATCCTGCTTGGCAAAGGACCAATGTCGGGTCGAAGTCGGATCAAATCATGGCATTTGGGCTGGTAAGGGTAATTAGAAAGATTTGCACCCTATAATTTTTGGCCTAGTAGTAAGTAGCCGTGCTAAACGAATCGAGACTTTGGCTCCGGCTCGTGAAGGTCTGAGCTTACATGTTTAAAATTGGTTATTGGCAGAAGGCTTGAACTTATATAAAAGTTTGTTTAATACAAAGACCTCAGGCCTCAATTCAAAAGCTCGGCCTTAAAGGCTGATCTAGTATATTAATTTTTTTTTAATATTTTTTATACTACTTGTAATAGCTCTCTCTTTCTCCTTAATCCATTTCACTCTGTTTTATTAGTTAAACAGACTTTTTAAATAATTTTGTTCTATATTATGCTGTTTGGATATACATTGAATTTATGAATATTTATGGAATTACTGATGTTGTTGATTGTATATTCTGTTTGGATAAATTTTTGTTATCTTAATTTTTTTTAAACAGACTAACAGGCTAAATCAAGCTTTTATTTTTTATAAATAAGTCAGGCCACGGGCCGATAATTATATTTATGATATGTAACAGGCTTAGTCAGGCTAACACATTTAAACACAGACTTAATCTTTTAAAACCAAAGTTCGACTCGACTCGGTCGGTTAACGCGCAGTGGTAACTGGTAAGTGCTCAATCTAACAGAAAATGGGAATAGCAATTCATCCAAAATTCAATTAACTCCAAGAAAAATGTTAAGGGACATGTGGTTTTCTCAAAAAACTTGCATAAAAGATATTATACCCTTCAAACAAGAAAAACGCTAGTTAGGCACGATGGTTTAGCGACACTTAAAAGGTTTACGGAAAAAAAATCCCCTAATATGCAATATAGTGTTACGGCAGTAGCAAAAATCATTCGCACAATCCCATTTCCCCTTATAATCTTTTTTGCAAACCGATGGCTATCTTACTCTATAAGTCTGTAACTCCCATTGTTCTTATTCATGTTCTCTCTCTTTATTTGTCTAATGCTATCATCTTCAATTCTCTGTTTATGTCATCTTCCATTCTTTATTTAATTTTGCACATTGATCAAAAATCATATTTCTGAAAGCGCACGGTGTGGTTGTCTCGAAGTTTCTCGGATTTGATTAAGCGAATCTGATCTTCTCCACTGCCATTGCGATGGACATTGGCAGCGATGCTGATATCAGTGGTGGTGGAGGACTGAAGGTGCGGTGGTAGCGAAAAAGCAGAGTGGATCCATTATGAATTAAGAATCTCAACAAGGTGTGTTTGTGTTAAATTTAAATTCACTGAAAATTAGGGTTTGACTTTGTAGAATTAAAATTTTTTTAACTGTTCAACTTCTCACAATGAGATTAAACTCTGAACGTCTTTGCAATTTTAGCTCTCTATGATTTTTAGTAACTTCAGTTTTCTTTTGCAGTTGCTTCTTTGTCTCTCTATAAGATCAATAAGCTTCTAATTTGGGGTTAGTTCTGGTACCTTTTCTGTAGCATGCAATGGTGTTAATGGTAATAACCTGATCCATATGTTTCAATTATTTTTGCACTTTATTTCATGTTGTCAATTTTTTTGTACATAACTTGTTCGATGAAAGGTGTATATGGTTATTATTTGAGAAATGTAAATGTACATGATTTGCTTTTTTTTTTGGTGGGTTGGGGGGGGAGGGGGGTTAAAATAAAATTTGATGTGCGTGTGATGATATTCTCTCATAGAATTTTTCTGGAGGATCAGCAGGAGTTTCATTTACACCAATTACAATGAAAGTTAGAGAGGTATTTTCTTAATCTTACTGAATATCTAAAATGATGGACCAAATGATTTTCCTTGGGAATGACTGAAATTTATCTCTCCTTAATTACTTGGGTTATGATACAAGCTATTATAAGTTCTTATAATTCATAGGTAGATCGCCAGGCCATGTAATCTCTAAACTGAACCCACTTTCTTGATGTCAGTGCTATGTTTCCTTGCTTTCTTTTTATAATGTTTAATATATCCATTATGTGTGTGTGTGTTATTTCAGAGTTATAAATAAATTTTTCCATGATTAAAAATTAAAGTTGTTTATTTTTTTTATCTTCTTGTTTGGTTATTAAATACAGATACTATGTTGCTTTTGGTATAAATATGTTTGGAGTTGAGCATGTTTTGAGCTTCAGCAAAAAATGCATTAAACTAAAGGTTCTTGTCCACGTATCAATAGGTTGGTATATACATGTCCATGATAATGATGGTTGTTTGTATACAATAACCAGTCAAAGCTCACGTATACATTATCGTATACTCATAAATAATGATCATCAAACATAGAGAAAACCATTCTTTCCTTGAAGTAGCGTCTATATTGGGCTCACCTTGTAGACATAACATTTTTTTTATAGTAGGCATAGACATAATGTTTAAATACAATAATTACTAACAATCATGTGTGGGACCTATGCTATATTTATTATAAATTCTACACAACACACACACATATATTTGTGTGTGTACCTGCTATAGCCATTTTATGTCCATGCAAGTACATCTTAAGTAAAGTTTCTAAGAATTTCCTTAATGCCATCTTGTAGCTTATGTATGTGGCGAGAGAGGTTGACTCATAGTAGAAGATCCATATCATTTAAGCGTGTCACTAAATGTAGTGCCTGGATTAGACATTGATATGGAAAAGAAAGTGGCAGAGGAGATACTTAATCAACATCGAGAGGAGGAAGCCACAAAACATGATATTACAGTGGCCATGAAGGACAAATAATCTTAAGTCTAAGAATAACCATAGTGAATGGGTTACGACAGCCAAACCTCAATTAGGTCTTGGAATTTTAGAAAGTGTAGCTGCAGCACTAAAGAAAACAGGGGAGAACATTGATATCTGTCATTCTATAAAAGGGGAATAGCGAGATGCTCTTACTGCTCTTCTTGGGGTATGTACTCTTTCTTTCTCTCTCACACACATAGGGAACAAGCCATAATAAGATCTTTGGAACCATATAACTTACTAACTAATAATAGATTAACAAATGAATATACCAAGTTAGTTATATGTTCATCATACTGTATTTATATTTATGTACACAAATCGTTCCTCTTGATACAGATCCCCATGGTGAAATAATTTTCAAACGTACTTGTTATTTATCATAGGTCAATCTCACTTCCAAGTATATTAAATGAGACCTTTCTGGTCTCTACATTTATTTCAGCAAACTTTTCCGTATATCAGAAGTAACAATTATTATTATTATTTTAATTGTCTAACTCGATTGTGTTTGTATTTTAAACAATCTATTTCCATAAATGATTCTCCCAAGGAAGAAACTTTAATCTATTTACATGTTAATTATTATAAGCTTACATTTCCATAAGTGCTTTCATTAAAAGATTCAGTGATTGCATCAACAGGCGAAACTACTCTGTTGGCTGGTAAATTACCTTTTCCTTATTTTATTTTCATGGTGTGTATACTATGCAATCCGTTCCTTAAAATTTGATGCACGTATATTTTTAATTAAAAATGATTTCTACATAATTAGGCCCAAAATTGTAATCTATATAAAATTAATTCTTTGGGTGAAACGTATTGCTTATATTTTTTTCAGATAACAGTGCTTATATTTTTCATGGTGTTTATTATTCCACTCCGTTTATGGTGCATAAGGAATTGTTTTCTCTCATATTATTCTGATCTCACTATTGTTATTTTTTTATTTGTTGCTTACACTAACTTGATTTTAAATAATGTACAATTTAGCACTGACTTTCACCGATCAAATATAATGGAATGAAATGTGTAACATTGTTGTGGTATATAGATAATAGATTCATTGTGACTTATTTTCACATAGTTTTGTAAGGCTGGATTTTATTAATTATGATGGATCTTACTTGTAGGCGTATGACATTTGCCTGAGCTTCTTTATTAGTCTAACTAAATTTATTTTACTTTTTTGGTATTATTTTCCATTAAATTATACTACTGTTTTGATTATTAAATTTTAAAACTCAAGGCGTTGTGTATTACCTAGATGTTATTGATAAGGTGTGATTAATATAGTAGAGAAAAAGATATAGAAGTTTAACTGCATGATTAGGCTTTAAGTGATGAAATGAGTAAACTCAAAAAGTTCTGCAAAATTAATATATTTGGTGCTTTTCAAGCAAGCACTTGAGTTTATCTTCAAAATCTAATAACAGATTTTTTAACCATTCTTTTAGATCGCTATAAATATGGCATTTTTCTTAGGCTTTTAATAAGGTCTATTTTTTCTGTTCAAATTTCTGCTTACTAGCTTTATTTGTTCATATATTTTTTTGTACATATTATTGGAATGCAGATTCCAAACTGGCTTGGAGAAGAGTTCGTTGGGTCTACAAAATACAACCTGTTCACATTACCCGATGCTTATATGGCATCTCAGTATAGAAATGTATGTCTACAATGCTTATAGAAAAATTTAAAAACTTAACCAATGCCCTGATATACGCATGTTAATAATGAAATGTTGCATGGTTCATTTTATCAAGATAGATTAGGTAAGGATATAAGGGCAAACATGTTCAAGATTGCACACCAACTAGATCCATCTACTACCCACTTTGTGAATGATTTGGAGTTGCAAACTCATCATTTCTTTTTTGACTTTGGAATTTTTCAGAGATGGAATGATGACCGTTCAGTTGCTATTGAAGTATCTGGTTAGCAAACTCAGATTGGAGAGGGAGTCAGGGGTACCTTCAATCATCTTTTTAGCTTTTTAAGACATTGCAACCATGTCAGATCCCCGTCAACCAGAATCCTCATCAAATACGAAGTATAAGCAATACATAGCACGCTGTGGTCAAATCAAGGTAACCAAAAGAGAAAACTGTGAAAATGAATATGGACCACTCATGAGACGTAGCACTAAGCAGCCAATAGAAATCTTCCAAGGAATATCCCAAACTGTGAGAATATCCCACTGGCGTTCCTTCCTATGTGCCACTGTATGCAAGGTACATCAAAATATCCCTTCTATATAACTCACACATTCTCACAAAACCTCAAGGCCCATTAACCTTTCAAGTTTCTATATAAACCAGACTAGTTTTGCTTCAACCATCATTTGAAACAAAACAATAAGCTCAAAAAAACAAGAGAAAGCTTCTTACTTTAGTGCTAAGAAAAATGTCTACAATGGTAGGGTTATGGATAGGGGAGATGGCAAAGCTCACAGAGAAAGTCATGACCCACAAGAGCACCTTTTCCAAAGGCAAAAAGGGATCAGAAGACAAACAAGCAGAGAAAAAGGAAGCTCAAAAAGACATTGCAACCATGTCAGAGTCAGAGGCAACAGTGTGTTTGCTTATGGATAGATTTGTGCCTTGTTGATATGCTTATTAGGTTGCAAAAAGTGGTCTCTTTTCAAAGTTTGGGATTAGCATATAGCGTTAGATTTATGAACTTCTTTAAGATGTATGTCAAGTGATTTCATTCTAGAGTGCAAGGCATCTTCTTTTCTAAGGGAGAGGCTTTTTTTTAGCTCCCTTATTCTGAAGGACTAGTAAAATTATAATAAAAATCTTGTAAGTTTGAAGTTATGTTATATAACTTTTTATTTGTATTTCTATAAAATTAGTAAGTGCTAAAGTTTATAATTCCATCATACACATTCTATGATTTGCACCCGCACAACAAAAGTATAGTTTCAATAATAGTGCACTTTAGAAAGAAAAGTATGACATTATAATCGTTGATTGAGAAATTAATGCCTGAAATTGTGGTTATATATATATATATATATATATATATATATATATATATATATATATATATATATATAAATTGAGAAGTTATTAAAATTGCTTTCTTAATTTTTTATTATTATTATAACTCCATACTTTTTCTTCTAAAAATACGGCCCTTATTTTGAAAGAGCCAATTCCATTTAAGTCTGATATTACACAGCCAATACACTCATGCTCACAGGATCACCCCAAGGATCCAATGCTTCTTAGCTTAGAAGTTTTGAACTTGCTAAATATCAGTGGTAAAGTGTTCTATAATCTAGATATTTTACAACCCTTAAAAATATCATGTTCGGCATACGTGACTAAATGGCTATCACATCTATATGTAGACAAGACAATGACTTAATTGACCATTTTGTATCATAATAAAGGAAAGAACGAAGCAAATTCTTTTATACTGCATGGATATTTTTGCAAACGTGTGAACCATACTTTCAGCTTGTCAGAAAAATAGAAGAAAAATTTATCTCCATTTCATATTAAAGATGACAAAATGGCAAACTCTTGCCCCTTTATGTTTGGTAGTGTTCAAGTACATGTGTATACATAGAATAAAAAGCTCTAATCCAAATACCAAATGAATGGATGGTGTGGAATGAAATGGATGGTGTTGAATGAAATGGAACATAACAGAATCTATTTCACTCCATTCTTTTTTCTCGGATTTGTGGGGTATGAGATAGAATTAACTAATTACTTACTAGCCTCTTTATTACTTCATTCACTTCCCAAATAATAAAATAGAAACTTCCCTCCATCGCATTATAAAATATCCAAACAATGGTATGGTATGGTATTTTCTTTTTCTTTTTCCCATTCTATCACATTCCATTTCACCCATCATTAGATATAACCAAAGATAACCCTTATGAGAATCCATGAACTCTTCTAAGCCCTTTATAGAACAATGTCTATCCAGAAACAGCCTTTGTACAAATATTTTGGAGGAAACTTTATGAGGAACTTGCCTCAATGCTAGTTGAAGTTGTCTCGAACTTCTCATTTACAAAAGAGGGATCCCATTCTTCCCACACCATAACCTCCCTAGCATATCTGAGAGCTTCATCAATAGTATCAGGTTCCAATCCAGTAACCAATGAAACAAAGAGCTTTCTGCCAGTAAGAGAATGGAACAATCTCTTAAACTTCATAGCAATATATTGAAAAGCACGTTGAGCTAATGGAGGGCTATTGCTATTGTTATTGTTATTGTTATTGTTAGGGTTACTAGCTCTGTTGTGATTGTGACTGATAACTGGATTGAAATCACAAAACCATTCACATAGTTTCAGAGGAGCCAGATCAATCTTTTCTTCAAGTAGATCAAATTTGGTCAGTATTAAAAGAAATTTCTTGTTTTTGAAGGATGGATGAGCAATGATGTTTTCGAAGAGATGCTTAGCTGCCAACATTTTGTTGGTAGCAATTCCTTTACTGTCTACAGTGTACTCATCATAGTCAGTTAAGGCCACAGAGAACAATACAACATTGGTGTCTTCAAACATCTCCAACCACTTGCAGTTTTCTCCAAGGCTTTTAGGATGTACTCTGATCAGTTGGTATCTATAAGTAGAACACAAAGTGTGGTAAGAAAACAATTGACAACTGATAGCATGAGCTCAGCCTTATTCATACTGTGTTATCATGACATTGTGAGGCCTTTTTATTGAATATTCTTTTCTAAAGATGTATAAAAAACACTTCCCTTTAAACCCGACTAGCGAGTGTGGGGTTCTAAAGATGTATAATGATTGAATAAAATGGTGAATATTGAAAATGTGTGCATGTGTAGGTGATCTATAACAAAACATGCTTGCACACTACTCTTGCCAAATTGTTCTATTATCAAGTCTAGACTTGAGTGGTATCAGCTAGCTTTCATTTTGGAACAAAAATAAGCTTTAGCGCATCACCATGAATGAGAATTATTAGTGGAAGCTCACTGGATGTTAGCTCAATTCAAAAAGTAACAAGTTCTTCTATGATAAACTGCATGAAATGACAGAGCTGACCTGAGAGAAGATTCATGTTGATATTCAGGGTACAAAGAATCCTCACTGCTTGACTTGGGAAATGAATATTCCATTGAAGTGAGGCTGTTGGATAATGATATCCCCTCAGCATACAAGATGTCCATATCAGAAGGTTTATAGTCCATCTTGGAAATTTCGATAGCCTGCATTCAGAGACATAGTTAGATATCGATGAAAAGCTAGTGTTTATTGATGTGATGCACCTGCCACATTCATGGCCAAATAATTTGATAATCTAAAGGATTTAGTCATGTATTGTTGAGACAATAAATTGTTCGTTGAAAAATCATGAATTAAACTAGTTTAAAGATTTTTTGTACTGCCCAGATTCTTAAAATCTCAGCACCAAATTCCCACTGAAGTGATTTAGATAGTCTCCATGCCTTGTTTAAACACAAGGCGTCCAAAAGGGGTTAAAAGAGAAAAAGAAAAGAATAAGACTGTAACAGCACTGATACAGTGATAAAGCCTTATTCAAATCCTGTGCTTGTCAATTTATTGTTTGATTTCGGCTTCTGATTTTGTGTCAAATAATTAATGATCCAAACTCCATGCCCAAACAGAAGGAACAAAGAATAGGAAAACAAATTATAAATTCAATAATCAAATTGGCTTCATTAATATAAACAAGTGAGTATGAATGATTTGGATAATCATGTCATGATGATTACATGGACAATCAAGTATTGTCTTACCCGGTCTAGAAAATAGTTTGCACTTCTAGGTAGCAATTTGAGTTCATTTCTCCTGTTGTATGTGGCCTGAATGGCCTCATCCCTCCACAAATCCTCCACAAGTGGCCCATATTCACGTGTAGCAGCTGGAAATATTGCATCCAGGTTACCTGACCCCATGTATTTAAGTAGCCAATCTGAGAAATCTCTCAGTCGTGGGCCAATGGAATAGAGTGTTGAAGCAACACTATCACTGGTATTCCCTGCTGAGAACTAAAATTAATTACTTTCTCTCCATAACATACATAAATTTGCATGTAATGGCAGACAAGCTTCTTCTATCAGCTAATTAACAAGGGTCTACCGTCTTTTAGGAGCAATGTGAAAAAATAATGACAAAACTAAAGGTAAGATTTTTGTTTAAAAGAATCAAAATCACAGTATACAAAGGCCCCAACAAAGTCATGAAGGTAATGGAAGTGTCAAAAGCATCAGTCCTCCACCAATACAAAATCATATAAACTACATATCATAGAAAAAGGAAAGCCCTGCATCCATTGCAGTTTGCAAGGGACTAAAAAAACATAGATTAACTGTTTTGTAGTTGAAAAAAGGAGGAAAATCATAGAAAAGTTGACAATATTCCTGCTCTTGTTTTGAACATTGTTAAAGGAAGGTTGAATGGATAAGACAACCTATTTTACAGTCTACACTATCCAGAAAATTTTGAATAGGGAAAGTGTTCAAAACAATGCTGCCCCTTATTTCATCCAAAGTCCAAACAGAAACAGGCCTGGATTAACTTTTTTATCTGAGGAAAAAAATTACCAGATGAAGTGGATTCATCAACAGACCATCTTTTACTATTCTCCAGCAAACTCTCTTCTTCGAAATTTTCACGCCCCTCCAGCAGGATACCAAGGTAGGTAAAAAGATTGCTTTGGATCACCAACTTGATATTTTGGAGCTCATTTTCGGAGAAAGGAACATTATATATAAGCTTGGCCTGAGAAAAATGATTCAGTTCTTAGTGTCACACAATGTCAAGGTTCTAATTAAAAACAAAGAGTAATTCAGACCTGCACTCAAATATTCACCACAAGAGGAAAGAAACTACAAACTTTGACAACTTATAACTTATATCAAGAAGAAACTTTTAAGATACAGATTAAGCACTCAAAACTAATGTGACTGATAAGAATCCACAACTGAAGTTCTTATGCGCCAACATTGAAATTACACACAAGAACACACTCATAAATTAAGCATTTCTACTCATAAATAAAACTAACAAGGCTTGCTGGACAACTCCATATTTAGTTCTCCTATATCCAAAACTATATTGATAGGATAGGACATAACATAACCCATATTATGACACGAGAAGTAAATTTAAGAGCTGAAATTTGTGGAGAGGATGTAATACCATCATCTGCACTTTCACAGCTATGAACATGATCTATAAATGAGTTATGGAGAGGTGAAAGTTAGAAAAAGAATTGAGCTATCCTTCAGCATTTAAAATAACAGCATACGTCATTTAATTTACTGGTATCACATGTTCTTTGCTAGATCATTAAGCATGCATGCATACCAATACAAGTGCATGAAAAAAAAAATTTGAGTTATGTCAAGGAGTATCCTACCTGTTTGAATATAGTACATGCTCCAGAATTGACAGAACCAACAAGTAGAAATTTGTGAAGTGTTTTATGTTGAATGTTGTCTTCATTAACTTTATTCGCTATTTCGCCTTCCCCAGAAGGAGACAGAGACTTTGAAGGAACTGGCAGAGACAGAATTGCACAAGCCAACTTTGCTCGATTCTGCAAAAGGGAAACCCATAATAATTGATGACACGTTTTAATACTCCTGTATCACATACTACACCCATTACAATTAAAAACACATCCACTCGCTTAAGTCCATGTATTTCTAATTTTAGTAAGTATGGTAATGTACTATATAGAGGGCGAGAGGAGCGATAAGGTTGTTCCTTGTGACCGAAAGGTCACAGATTTGAGTATGGGAAACTGTTTCTTTGCAAAAATACAAAGATAAGACTGCATATAATCAACCGTAACTCCTACCCTCGCAAGTTGGGAAGTCTTATGCACCGTGGTTAGTCCTTAAACACGACTAGCAAGTGTGGGGTGTAGGAAATCCTTGTACGCAGCCTTACCCTTACATAATTGCAAAGAGACTGTTTCCTGAATTTGAACCTATGACCTTTCAGTCATGAAGGAACTGTTTTACCACTGCTCCGATTCGCCCCCACTATAGGAGTACTAAAAATTAATGGAATCTCAACAATGATCACCTTATCCCATATACGCCCCCTGTCATTCTTCTGTCCCTCCTCCTGGCATGACCCATCAGCATTCACCCAAAAGTTGAGAGTTCCTACACACGGCACTCCTGCCAGCTGCAACAAACAATGTAATGTAACATTTAATACAAAACCATTTGCAATAAAATATGACAGTGTTCATAGCTCAACAACCTTCAGTATCCACAGCTCTTTCTTTGTAATCTCGCGACCATTTATGGTCACTTTTGTGTTTCCATTGCTTGCATTTTCCTTCAACCGACCCCCAACATCCAATTGGGGGGTTATGATTTCACAAGGAGGTTGACCTTCCTGTATAATCAAGCAAAACAGCAGATTAGAGCTTCATTCTGAAAAACACATTAAATGAGGTGAAAGATTCATGAATGAGATTTTTATGTGAAATTATCATTGAAGGCTCATTCCCCAATTTTCCAGCCTCATTGTATAAGGCATGTAGAAAGGGACCCTGGGCACAACAGTTGTCGCCACCATGTGACAAGAGAACTCGTCACCACTTAGTCACTAATACTATGTAAAAAATCAATTCAACCTAAAAGATTAAGCCAGTTATATTAATAGTTTTATATTTCTCTAATATTGTAGCATGTGGTAGCTCCATTGTCTAAGACATGCTAAACTAATCCTAGAGGTGTGTCCATGGAGAGGTTGAGATTAAATAGATAATAATAAGTACTTGCTGAGGTTAATTTTTCACCTTTCCCCAAAATCCAGATGATTTATCATACCAATAGGATCCGGGTTGTAGTTGCTTTGGTGGGTTTGGACAGTTGAGGAGCAACATGAGCTGTTTCCTATT